>NC_030418.2:11482921-11782921 GCF_001660625.3 Ictalurus punctatus | reverse complement strand
CTCTTCTGAGAAGGATTTCCACTACATTTTGGAACTAATGCTGTAGGAATTTGTGCTTATTCAGCATTAAGAGGACAAGATGTTAGGTAGTGATGGAGGAGGCCTCGGTGGTGTTCCAATTCATCCCCAAAGTGTTCAATGGGATTGAGCTCAGGGATCAGTGCAGGGCACTCGAGTCCTTCAACACCAATCATGGTAAACCATGTCTTCATTGACCTCGCTTTGTGCACAGGGGCATTGTCATGCTGGAACAGATTTGGGCCCCTCAGTTCCAGTGAAGGGAAATTCTTAATGCTACAGCATATATAATGACATTATAGACACTTGAGTTTCCAACTTTGTGACAACAGTTTGGGGAAGGCCCACATATGGATGTGATGGGCATGTGTGCACATACACCATATGGCCAAAAGTGTGTATGTAAAGTGCAGTGTGCAGTAGTACGGAGTCTTACTGAGTTAGTGCATGTGCAGTGGTATGAGTCTTTCTTTCGAGATTCAGTTCATGGACAGATATCCTGATATTTTCCTTTAGAATTTGCTGGTATACTTCAGAATTCATTGTTCCATCAATGATGGCAAGTCATCCTGGCCCAGATGCAGCAAAACAGGCCCAAACCATGATACTACCACCACCATGTTTCACCGATGAGTTAAGGATTCTTATGCTGGAATGTCAATGTATTTTGGTTTCATCTGTCCACAGAACATTTTTCTAATAGCCTTCTGGCTTATCCATGTGATCTTTAGCAAACTGTAGACAGGCAGCAGTGTTCTTTTTGGAGAACAGTGGCTTTCTCCTTGCCACACTGCCATGCACAATATTGTTGTTCAGTGTTCTCCTGATGGTGGACTCATGAACATTAACATTAGCCATTGTAAGAGAGACCTTTAGCTGCTTAGAAGTTACCCTGAATTCCTTTTGTCACCTCACAGACTATTACATCTTGCTCTTAGAGTGATTTTGGCAAGAGTAATATTGGATCATTTTCCTCAATAAGTAAATGACCAAGTATAATATTTTTGTCTCATTTGTTTAATTGGGTTCTCTTTTTCATCTTTTAGGACTTGCTTGAATGTCTGAAAGTTGTTCCCCCCCGTCATATTTATGCAGATATATAAACAATTCTAAAGGGTTCACAAACTTTCAAGCACCCTGCCAATGTAAAGCGCGTTTGAGTGACACCAGCTCTCTTCTCATTACTGACCGGAAGAAAACCTGAAACTCTCGCGAGATGTGAAAGTGGAGCGCGCTGCAAAATGTCACAAACCGGCAGATTTTTTACACTGACTGACTGATTTAATGGCTTCTGTCAGCGCATTTTCTGTCCATTCCTCCGCCCCGAACATTACAAGCCAACAAACAAAATGAGTAACATCACGGTATAGTTATTTGGAGGTGGAAGGTGAGGTGCGTGTTATTGTGCTGTTTATCACACACAGCCAGACTCGGTTCAGTTGAATGTCACAGATGAACACAAATGGTGCCAAGAAAGGATCAGAATAACGCCATTCAGAGACTTACCGATCATACCGGAGACGGGAGAGAACTCAGCTTGAGCACGAGGTGAGGTTTGTGTTTGTTGACGTTTTTAAAGGTGGATGACACAGTGAGCATGCGCGGCGCCGAAAAGGATTTTGGGAAAAGTAGTCTCTCGGGAAAACTAATCCCCTTCTTGCAGAAGTACACTTGTTGCATCTAATATCTTATTTTATTCCATGGACATTAAGAAGAATGTAGGAATATATATATATATATATATATATATATATATATATATATATATATATATATATATATATATATGTGTGTGTGTGTGTGTGTGTGTGTGTGTGTGATGCTAATAGTGCTAATAGTCTTTTTCAGTGTATTAAAGTGCATGCACCTATTATGGTTTTAAAACATGCCTAATTTTGTTTTAAATGTCTCATACAATAGATTTACATGCATCCAAAATCAAAAAACACTTTAATGTGCTCACAATTTAAATTGCAGCATTACTTTTTTTCCCCCAGTGTCACAATTGACTCGTTAAATGATTCTTCTAAAGGATTAATTTTAAACTCCTCCTTTCAGAGAGCATACTCTGCTCTGATTGGTCAGATGTCCTAGTGTGTTGTGATTGGTCTACCACTGTCAGCTTGTTTCAAAAAGGAAACCCTCACTACCATTATGAGTTTCAGCTCCTTCTGTTCATGAGCAGCCAATGAAAACCAGAGGCGGGGCTTTTTGTTACAAACCTACATAGGTTAGTACAGGAAGTAAAGTCTGGAATTACTAAGGACTCGGTTCAGCTGTTCAGAATCGGTTCCTTCTTTTGGTAGTCTATAACACTGTTTGTCGTGCGCTTTGATTTTTGAAACTTTGCAGACGTTTTTACATTCACAAACAGCTCTATAACACACTAAATGAAAGATCATATGTGAAAAACCATAATAGGTGCACTTTAAAATCTGCATTCATAGTAACACTGTTTTTAATGCTAGTAAGACGTGAAAAAAAAAGTGTCCTCTTTTTGGAAAACCAGAATATGGTCACCCTAACTTTTGTGATGTAATGTTACCCACATCAGGGACAGTGATCTTTTATTTAATCATTTATTTATTTATTTTTTAAAACAATTTAACATGTTTTTAGAAAATACACACTAATTTTCTGACACCCCCTGAAGTAGCCTTGGCCACCCCCTGCCCACTCCATGTATAAAACTCTAGTTCCACCACTGCCTGCTCCACCACCTTTACGTCCTAGACAGCCACAACTTCCAGCACCTAATACTATTCAGAATCACTTTACTTTGCCAAGCACATGTACAAGGAATTTGTCTTGGTACATTTTGCAGACATATAGAGACAACATACAGCATCCAACAAAACATACATACACACACACACACACACACAGACACATAAAAGAGCATGGGAAGAACAAAAGTGTAACTGCACAAAAAGGATGTGCAAAGGTGCAGGAGAATGTGCAAGAGTGTCTTGAGAAGTGGGAGTGTGATTTAGAGTTTGTTGATAATTGTTACAGCTTTTGGAAATAAGCTGAATCTGTATCGTTGGTCTTGTTTTTACTGACCAGTAAGCATCTGCCAGAGGGAAGTTTCTGGAAAGGGTGGTTAACGGGGTGTGTAAGTTCAGTTACAATATTTTGTGGATGATTCCTACCCTGGCTAGGTATAGGTCCTGTAAGGTATAAGTCCTATAAGGATGGTAGGCTGCAGCCAAGGGTCTTCAGGTTACAGATGATGTTAGAATCGATTCAATGATGACTGTCTAAAACTGTATCAGTATTTTTTATGTGAGTTTATGCTTCTTTAGCAGTTGCAGGAAGAAAACTCGCTGCTGGACCTTCTTTTTAATGGAAGTGATGTTGTCTTCCCATTTCACGTTCCATGACATAAGAGTGCCCAAAAATTTGAACGACTGTGCTGTGCTGACAACTGGGCTATTTAGGTTCAGTGTGAAGTGTGCTGGCATTTTCCTCCTAAACTCATTGACCATCTCCTGTGTTTTCTGTGTGTTGAGGTCCAGGTTGTTAGGGGTGCCACCTCTAGTAATTGTTGGAAATGAGGCCAATCAGACTGGTGTCATCTGCAAACTTAATGAGTTTAACAGATGGGTCACTAGAGATGCAATCATTTGGGTATAATGAGAAGAGCAAAGGGGAAAGCACACACCCTTGTGGAGCCCCAGGGTCAGGGGGCCAGACATGTGACCTTCCATCCTCCCATACTGCTACCTGTTTGTGAAAAAGTTTGTAATCCAGTGACATATTCAGGTTGCAGGAGGCCAGCTTGTTTTCCAGCAGTTCTGGAATGAGTCCACAAACAGAATCCTTGCATAAGCCCTAGGAGTGTCCAGATGTTGGTGAATGTAATGAAGACCCATGTTGACGGCATTATGCACAGACCTGTTGGCTCTGTAAGTGAACTGCAAGGGATGGAGCAGAACATAGGATGAGGCACTCAAATGACTTCATCAGAACAGATGTTAAGGCAACAGGTCTGTAGTCATTGAGGTCAGTGATCTTGGCTTTTTTGGGTATCAGGATGATTGTGGAGGTCTTGAAGCACGCTGTAACAATACATAAATAAAGGTATTCATTAATTAGGTCTGTGAAGATTGGTGCCAGGTGATCAGTGCAGTGCTTGATTGTGGAGGGGGAGTTGTGGTCCGGACCAACAGCTTTTCTGATGTTCAGTTTTTTTGAAAACCTATTGTGTATGGGTACAAAGGAAGACTCGGAAGGCTGGCGGAATTTCAGCAGAGTTCCTCACTTATTCTCACCTCACTTTTCAGCATGCTTTCATAAAACGCAAGCAAAAAGGACAAACCAACAGAGCTAGTTTACAGCTTTCACCGTATATAAGGTTCAAGTTCACACTCCGCTGACGTGTGTGTGTGTGTGTGTGTGTGTGGGTGGGTGTTCTGCCTGCTATGCCACTCTCTCTCTGGTTACAGCAGTTACTGAAAGCACAAAGAAACACACATAAGTAGACTGGCAGTAATAAGACACAGGTGAGAATCATCCCACTTTACCTGCTGGTTCAACCCCCTCAGGCCTGAGATCTGTCTGGCATGTAGTTGATCTGGTGCTTCCTTTTTGGTGTGATCAGTCAGCAGGCTGGTGACGTCTGAAAAATTAGGAACAAACCTCCGATAAAAGCCAGTCAGCCTGAAGAACTGCCTCACTCCCTTTTTGGACTTGGGACGTGGGCAAGATGCAGTCAGTGCTCTTATCAATTCGGGGATATGCCTGCCCATGGCCCAAGTGGAACCCCAGACACCATACATACTACCCATCCAATTGCACACTTTTTTGGATTTGCTGTGAGCCCTGCCCATCTCAGTGATCTCAGGACAGCTCTCAGATGTTGTAAATGCTGCTGCTAATCATTATTGTAAATGATTATGTCATCTAAATAAGCAGCGGCATATGCATTGTGCAGGTTCTGTCCATTCTGTCCATGAGATGTTGAAACATCACTGGGGCTCCAAACAAACCAAACAGAAGGGTGACAAATTGGTGTAACCCAAATGGAGTGATAAAGGCTGTTTTTTTGGGATATTGGAGTCAAGAGAATCTGCCAATACCCCCTGTCAGAAAGTGCAGTGTTGAATAAAAGTGAGCCGTACCTAACTGATCAGGGAGTTCATGAATGCGGGGCATTGAGTATGTGTCAAATTTATGTGTTACATTTTTCTAAAGTCCACACAAAAATTGACTGACCCTGCTGCTCCCATGACTGTTGGACTCCTTGATTACTCCCACGTTGAGCATAGCATGTTCATCCCCAACTACATGGGTAAACTATAGGCGGCTACATACCACCACACCTGGGAAAGTCTCAAAGTGGTATTCTATGAGGTTTGCGTGACCAGGTAGAGGTGAAAACACATCAGAAAATTCCCTATGCAACATGGCAACCTGTGTTCTCTGGGATGGCAAGAATTGGTCTTCAAAAGGGTAGAATGAGCTGAGTTTTTTAAAAACACCTCCAGTCTTAGCTCCTCTCTCTCTCTGCAACGACTGTTACAGGACCCAGCTCTCTCCATGGTTTCATGAGATTGAGGTGGTATATTTGCAGTGCATCACCTCTGTCCGTTTGCCTCACTTCATAATCAACTTTCCCAATTCGCTGTGTGACCTCAAAGGGCCTTTGCCACTTCACAAGTAATTCAGAGATCAACGTGGGAAGTAATACGAGCATTTTATCCCCTGTTGCGAATTCCTGTAGGAGAGCTCTTGTTGTACAGTCAGGACTGCCGTTCTTGGGCCTGATGCAAATTCTCCTGTTAGGTGTCCCAACGTGTGGGGTTTTGCTCTCAGGTCCAAAACGTATTGAATTTAATTTTTAATTAAAGGTTCCTCCTAGAAATTATGATGTCTAAGATGCCACAGGACTTGTGCCTGTACAACAATTCAAATGGGTGGACCTCATGTGGGCTTGCGGGACCTCTTGTGCTGCAAATAACTGGGGCTTGAGCCACTTATCCCAATTTTGTGTCCCCTCATGAATGAATATACAATGATCTACTAGGTCATCTGTTTGCAAATGGTAAACACTGGTGCAAATCAGTTTAATCCCGAATAATTCAGAAAGCCTGCATAGTGTTTGTGGCATAAACATGTGCCCTAGTTGGTCACAATCTCTTTTGGGATCGAGACTCGGGAGATAAAACAGAAGAGTGCCTCCACAACACTGCATGCTGGGATGTTGCGCAGAGGCACTGCTTCTGGATATCGTGTTGCATAATCGTCTGCTAAATGAATAAATGTATATGCAATAATCCACTATGATTAACACAAAGCGGAATCCTCATGTACACCTCTCTAATGGTCTGACGAAGTCCATGGCAATTCTTTCAATTCTGTCCTAGATGTCCCACCATGGGATTATAATGAGCTGCCTGGTACAGCAGTTCCCTAAAGCTTTTCGGCACCACTGTGGAACCCGGTGTGTATGGGTGTGAAGGAAGACTCAGGATGCAGGCAGAATTTCAACAGAGCTCCACACTTGTGTTTATTCTCACTGCACTTTGAAAAACTCAACCAAAGTTCACCCTGTTCAAGTTCAACATTCAAGTTCACGCTCTGCTGGGTACGTGTGTGTTGCCGCCAGCTATGCCCCCCTCCCCCCCTTTCTCTCTGATTAAGGCAGTCACTGAAAGCACAAAGAAAGACAAGTAACCTATGTTATCATAGGTAACAAAGAAACATAAGTAGTCTGGTGGTAATAAGACATGTGAGAATCATACCACTGTAGGGGAATGTACAGTTAAAGACCCAAGGACCAGATATGATGAATGAATACCAGGAGTCAAGAGATGCAATGAATTGAAGAAAATTTTACTGAAGAATAGTTTGCAGTTTCATCAAGCAGAAGTCAGCTTCACACTCAGCTAGGAGTTCGTAGGCCGCTCGGCGTACACGCTCATTACAGCAACAGTTTGCTCTCACACAATCACTAAGCTAGTCATCACGTCATGTTGAATGATTCTGATTGGTTAAAGCATAGATAAACTTCCACATTCCAAAATTTCCACATATGGGCTGTGAGTCAGAAAAATATCTACATCTGTTGTCTCATCATATGGTCAGTTCACCTCCCCTGCGTGCCTGTTGTTCACCTCTGAATGTCCTGTGACAAAAGAATGCTGACACTCACACACACAGATACACAGCTTCTTCACGGTTGGATTTGGTCAAGCTCTAGCTCTGACCAGGAAACTTTCCCAAACAAAATTATTAGATGTACTTTCTCTCAGTGAGACAATATTCATCAATATTCTCTAGCGATAGAAGATGAAAAGTGAAGTAAATGCTTTAACTAAGAATAGTCAATAGGCACAGGCCTGAGTGACCCCCAATGTCCTGAGCTGTCAGGGTCAGCTAGAAGAGTAAATTTTCAATGTGTTCAGGTGTTAGGTGCTTTTCTCACATGTACTAGTAAATCTCATAAGCTTGAAGAAGCCATTCAAATCATTTCATATTTTGAAAGATAAATGTTGAATAATAACTCATTACAAATCACTCAATGGATATATGTTGAAAAGACAGGGGATTCCACCTTTCACCACATTTCCTGCTGGTTAAACCCACCTCCTCCTCCTCCTCCTCGACTGCTGTCTAAGATTTTTTCCAATGTAGGTTGCAGCTGGTAGCAGCACAGTGGACACTGAAACGCTTTCTACATGTACCAAGTACAGCATGTACATTTGTAATGCACACTGTAAACGATTTTGTTCATCATAATATGTTTAGACAGACACGCATATTCCAGTGTTTGTTTTTCTAGTTCTGTTGTGTCTAATGTTGTTTCAGAAGGATATGATTCATTTTTGTGTAATAAATAAATAAAATAAAACAATGAAAATCTGATTTTGTGTGTTTTCTATTTGTTATATATAGCTGGCATTGGTTTTGTGGTAGCCAATGCTACTTTAAATATAACAAGATAGGGATTAAAATTTACAGGAACCGTTAAACACAATCAGTATCAATAATCATGAAAACATAGTTTCAATTAAGTTGCAGAAGAAAAATATTATTTTTGCTACAATGTTTTGATTAGGGTGATTAATTACTAAAGTCATAAAGAAACAGAAGACATTTTTAATTGTTAAAAGTGATCTAGCAAACTCAGTTTCAAATATTAAACAGATTTGTCTGATCACTGTTGTTTGTAAGGGAGTTAGAGACCGTATGCAGTGTAATTATGCAATTGTTTCATGTGTTTTGTTTTAAAACCCCAGTTATGTCCTGGGTCAATTTGACCCGGTGAAGAACCCAATGGCTGCAAAAAATGAGGGTCACAAAGGTTAAGCCAATGCAAGAAGAGAGGTGCAGCTTTACCATGATAACATCAGCTGTAATGCTTTACTGCTTTTTACAATATTTGCTTTGTTACAGATGTCACATATTTCTGCTTAGCTCCGCTGTTGATAAGCAGTTTCCCAGGATGCATTTGGATTAAATTGCACTTGGTTTTATGTCCAAAAAAAAAACAGTTCCTATATGTGAGTTGGCTGTTAAAGGGAAATTCTGGCATGAACCTAGAATTTAATATCCTATCATAAATAAAAATTTGTCATGGTATGTATTATTCTGGGGAGCAGGACTGTATCACTTTAGTGATTTTTAAATGTGAGAATTTGTTTTCTAAAACAGTGACGCTAGAAACATAAACAAAAACTGGAGACATAAGGCAAAAATACATATACTAAGCGTCGAATTAAGGTACACTCGGCAACACACTTCTATAAAGGTGCTATTTACGGTGAAACATGGCACAGGTGAGGCTGATTGAAACATGACTTACTGGGGAAGTATAGTCCAGCGCCAATTTTGGCATACCCCCGCTTTAATGTGTGGCTCCCGACACGCAAAAAAGAGTTCAAGAGTGGGTCCTGGACCACCAGATGAAATGTCTCTTAGTTGATTAGGGTACTTAGGAGCGCTACCCCTTGTGAAGCTGTCTGGAGACGGGATGTCCTGTCTCAGGCAGTAAGGCACCACAATCTCTTCCACGTAGCAGAGGGGTGGCATGACATCCCAGGCAGAACATGAGCACAGAGCGATGGCCACCACAACAGCAAACTGGGGCACAAAGTTTAAGACAGAGCCCGAAGGAAGAGTGACGTTTATAATTTGCAAATTTTACTTAGTTACATCATAAACATACGTATCCTACCTCATGAACTCAGCATGATACTCCATCACAAATCTACAGTGGGGGAAATACACATTAAACGCATCAACATTATTTTCGGTAAATATATTTCCAATGAGGTTATTCACATGAAATTTTCACCATAAAATCCACACATATAAAGAAATCCAAACATTAAAGTCCATAAATGAAGTTATGTGTAATAAAGTGGAATTATTACTGTACACATTTAAATTATGAGTCTAATATTAGAACATATGTAGATATATTACGTATTTGAATGTAGATGTATTGTGTAAAAATAAAATGGGCTAAATCTGTGCTGAAGGGTCTATTTATTCTATAGTAAAAAGGGTCTCTAGCTGCAAAATGTCAGAGAACCCCAACTTAAATGGTTACACTGCATTGAAAAGTTCAGTGGTTATGCTGTGTTGGACCTCTGTAAGTGCTCAGTAAATAAAGATTAAGTCTGCTAATTTACATGGAAGCAACATTCAATGCTAAACTGTGCAGCTATGCCCCCAGTACCACCAGTTACGAGTAGACAACTGGAGGAAGTCTTTTTGACTGACACCCAAGACACGAGAGATGCCTGACATCTCCTGATACCCAAGCTGCTTGCATGATGGCTGATCAAACAAAACTCTTTCTAAAGCATATCAACAAGGGTTATTCAATGTTAGTTTATTTTCTGTTTATTCGTGAATACTATTCATGAATCTTCATTCTGCATTGCTGATTTTATTTTGCATATCAATCATTTTTATTTCAAGTCCTGAGATAAAAAGATTTTACTCCTTGAAAAGAGGATTAGATCAATCCTAAATTAGCTTGCCCTGTTTGAGTTTCTGTGTGTTTGTAGTGTACACTTTAATAAATGCATGGAGCTGTTAAATCTGGTGAAACGGTAAATGATGTAAATCTCATTAACATTCAAGCTGAAAAAAAGGCATCAATGAAATGTTTTCTGCATCTCTTCAAGTATGCTGTGGCATATTACAAGCTAACTCCCACCATAAAATGATTGACTAAACACGATTCAATTTGCATATTAATGAGTAAGATGACAGATTATATTATTTGCCCATTTTTGCTTTTTCCCAACAGGGAGCAAGTGTAATTTCAGGCATTTTATTTTCTCGAAATGACTGATAGTTTTGAAAAAAAAAACTTTAAAAATAACTTTTTGCATCTTGTAGATGGTTCTGCTTGAGGTGAACAGAAACAATTAGGCAAATTTTCTTTTACGGCTTCATACCCCATGCTGTCCCACAGTATGATGCTGGATTTTGTGATTTTAACCTAAGGCCTTTTTTAATGTTGTGTATTTGTGAACAAATGTCAATTTGACTGTAATGCATTGATCTAACAACATCACTGCCTGTCCATGTCAGCATTATACTGTCAAAAGGCCAGCACTTTATAAGTATTTAGACAGTTATTACTGGGTGTTGTTTCTCAATTCAAATGTCAAATGATTTTAAAGTGCCCGGAGGGAATACTCGGGTAGTCAGAAATGATGGAAACCTTTGTATGTTTCTTTGTTTTTTCCCATTTATTATACATACATATATATAATTTAGCTAAGAGCGTTTTAAAGGCTTCAAAAACAATTGGTCCAGAAATTATAAAGCTTACCTCACATGGTTTCTTCCAGCTTGCATTGAAGGTTTTCTAATGGTGAATGTACACATGGAGAGTTGTGATATCCAGTAGTTTAGGAGCACCATGACTTTTGGGATTTTCTGTTGGCTTATCAGCTGAACATTTAGGCCCTATATTTATGTTTATCATCTGACTTTGTGATGACACAACTTTTTCCCACAAGCCTGTTCTAATGTCATATTATGGAGGAACTTCTACAGTTGAGGTCATAAGTTTACCTACTCCTTGCAGAATCTGCAAAATGTTAATAATTAAAAATAAATAAATAAGAGGGATCATTAAAATTGCATTTAGTTTTTTTATATAGTACTGCCCTGAATAAGCTGTTTCACATAACAGATGTTTATGTGTATGTTCCATATATGTACTGTATATGTGGACTTCATGTTAGACTAACACAAAGTTTTATAAAGGCTTATTTCGATATGTACCAGCTGAATGAAGTTTTGTTGACATAATGTTAACACAACTGAATTTCTTGTTTTTTTTAAAAAGACTTTGTTCATGCTTACAAATACATACTTTTTGTTCATTATAATTACAAAGTCAACAGACATTATATGTGAAAATTTAAAGTGAATATACAGTATGTACTGGACGTATATTAAATAACCAAAAAAGGGTCTGAATGCTCACTGTAAATCAGCCGTAAATGGCTTATGTTAGTGAAATGTAGCCTTATGAACACCACCCTTAATGTAAAGTGTTACTTTCAGATTCAAATTCAGATTCAGGTGTAAAGATTTGGCAGTGGAGAGTGAAAGGCTGAGATAAATGCCAGAAACCAGTGTGTCATAAACCTGCTCATCATGGATGAGCAGTGATGGCTTGTAAACGTATGTTGCATGTTGAAATTTAAATTAGATCAGTGAATAGGCAAAATGAATAGATGTGTAGTGTATATATGTACTGTAGGGTCCAAAATCCTTTTATTTTGCATTCTTTTCTAACTTAATACAACAATTTATTGACAACAAATTATATTATTAACAACAACTTGAGTGAAAAGTAGAATCTTTTAAAAATTCACACAAATTTCAGAGTTGCGTCATCTGAAGATTTTCATTGTGGTGTCAGACTTTTGCACCCCACTGTATATAATGACGATAAAGCCTGTTTTGTTTTTGTTGTTGTTGTTTTTCAGAAAAAGGGATTTGAGTATGCCAGATATTGTAGCACACTTGTGTGCCATATAAATCAATCCCATATGTCAATATGTCAAAAAAATTGATTATCTTCTGCATGTACACTTGAATGAATGTCATTGGAATCAGCAGTGAGCTTCATGGAGAGATGATAATTGGAGTCTTCCCCTTCTCCAATTGTGCTCCTTCTCCTCTCTGTGGTATTTGGACTGAGTGGCTCTAGCTCCTGCTGAGCAGTGGTGGGGTGAGGACGACCATGAGTTCATGAGCTCAACATGCAGTTTGATTGCTTTTGCGTAGAGCTGCTTCCTCTCACTTTCTCTCAGTCGGGTCATGTGCCACCCTACTGGGTTTGCTTAGATGTATGATCTTGTGTCACCATTTTTGTTTATTCTTTTACTTTTGCTTTCTATTTTCCCAATCTTAGAAGCTTCTATGCTTTTCTGTTTGTGCCTTGGTGTTCTCTGCTTTACTATTGTCTTCTATAATTTGAGACATTGGAATTATGAGGTTTTACCTGAGATTGAATGAACCTGAGCAAACACAATGCTAAGGTTGACGCTGTAACTGTCATCTACATGTCACTAAATGTATGTGAGCAGTTTTCACCAAAATATTGCATTTAAAAAAAAATGAAAGTTGAAAAGTTATAGCTGCTTTTACCTTTCTGTTCAGTATACATTCCACTCTTTTTATTCCAGTCACGTGGAAAGTACACCCCTACATTTAATCAAACTTCAAATCCATAACATTTGAATCCGGTGTTCAAGATTTGGTGCCAGTGATTAGACCGTGCTTAGGGAGTGCGGTTGGAACCTGACTTATTTATACTCTTTTTTATATCTAGTGTCTGGTGTTCCCTTAGTTCTATAAGGCCTTCAGAAAAAAGGTTGTGGATGCCTATGAGTGTGGCAAGGGATTTAAAAAGTTCTCTAAATTATTTGAAATACATCATTCCACTGTAAGGACAAACAACTGCCAATTTGTCCAGGACTGACTGTCCCAGCAAATTCATCCAAAGAGAAGACTGATGCAAAAGAAGAACCCCAAAATTTAATCACAGGATCTGCTAGTAAGTCTTGCAGCTGTTACTGTCAAAGTGCATGCTTCTACAATCAGAAAGAGATTGCAAAAATTTGACCTGCATGGCAGGCGTGCCAGGAAAAAGCATCTGCAAGACTACAGTTTGCCAGTGAGCATACAGGTAAAGACCAGGCCTTTTGGAATAATGTGCTCTGGATAGACGAATCAAAGATAGAGTTGTTTGGCCACAGTAACAGCAGACATGTTTGACGCAGACCATAGACAGCTGTTCAAAAGAAGTAACTCATACCAACTGTGAAGCACGGTGGTGGGAATGTTATAGTTTGGGGTTGCTTCGTTGCATCAGGGAATGGACAGCTTGCATTCTTTGATTCAACTCTGAATTCTGCATCATATCAAAGAGTGCTTGAAGATAATGTGAGGCCATCTGTCTAGAAGTTGAAGTTGAACTGAAGGTGGACCTTTCAACAGGATAATGATACTAAGCACACTAGCAAATCCACAAGGAATGGCTCAAAAAAAGAAATGAAGGGTTATGGAATGGCCTAGTCAATCCCTGATTTGAATCCCATTGAAATGTTGTGGGGGGATTCTTTCTGACTGGAAACAGGCAGTACATGCAAGACAACCTTCAAACATCTTGCAACTGAAAGAATACTCCATGGAAGCGTCAATAAATTCCAGCAAGCCTGGTGGACAATTATGCAAAATGCCTACAAGAAATAATTTTTGCTAAAGGGGGCAATACTAGCTTCTGAGGCTACACATAAATTGATATTTCTAAATCATTGAAAAAAGCTATTTTTTTTTCTTGTGGTTTTGTTCAAGTGTATTTTATATATATACACAGAATCTCACAAAAGTGAGTACACCCCTCACATTTTTGTAAATATTTGATTATATCTTTTCATGTGACAACACTGAAGAAATGACACTTTGCTACAATGTAAAGTAGTGAGTGTACAGCTTGTGTAACAGTGTAAATTTGCTGTCCCTTCAAAATAACTCAACACACAGCCATTAATGTCTAAACCGCTGGCAACAAAAGTGAGTACACCCTAAGTGAAACTGTCCAAATTGGGCCCAATTAGCCATTTTCCTTTCCCAGTGTCATGTGACTTGTTAGTGTTACAAGGTCTCAGGTGTGAATGGGGAGCAGGTGTGTTAAATTTGGTGTCATCGCTCTCACACTCCCTCATACTGGTCACTGGAAGTTCAACATGGCACCTCATGGCAAAGAACTCTCTGAGGATCTGAAAAAAATAATTGTTGCTCTACATAAAGATGGCCTAGGCTATAAGAAGATTGCCAAGACCCTGACAATGAGCTGCAGCACGGTGGCCAAGACCATACAGCGGTTTAACAGGACAGGTTCCACTCAGAACAGGCCTCGCCATGGTCGACCAAAGAAGTTGAGTGCACGTGCTCAGCATCATATCCAGAGGTTGTCTTTGGGAAACAGACGTATGAGTGCTGCCAGCATTGCTGCAGAGGTTGAAGGGGTGGGGGTCAGCCTGTCAGTGCTCAGACCATATGCCACATACTGCATCAAATTGGTCTGCATGGCTGTCGTCCCAGAAGGAAGCCTCTTCTAAAGATGATGTACAAGAAAGCCTGCAAACAGTTTGCTGAAGAGAAGCAGACTAAGGACATGGATTACTGGAACCATGTCCTGTGGTCTGATGAGACCAAGATAAACTTATTTGGTTCAGATGGTGTCAAGCGTGTGTGGCGGCAACCAGGTGAGGAGTACAAAGACAAGTGTGTCTTGCCTACAGTCAAGCATGGTGTGGAGTGTCATGGTCTGGGGCTGCATGAGTGCTGCTGGCACTGGGGAGCTACAGTTCACTGAGGGAACCATGAATGCCAACATGTACTGTGACATACTGAAGCAGAGCATGATCCCCACCCTTCGGAGACTGGGCCGCAGGGCAGTATTCCAGCATGGTAGCAACCCCAAACACACCTCCAGGATGATAACTGCCTTGCCAAAGAAGCTGAGGGTGAAGGTGATGGACTGGCCAAGCATGTCTCCAGACCTAAACCCTATTGAGCATCTGTGGGGCATCCTCAAATGGAAGGTGGAGAAGCACAAGGTCTCTAACATCCACCAGCTCTGTGATGTTGTCATGGAGGAGTGGAAGAGGACTCCAGTGGCAACCTGTGAAGCTCTGGTGAACTCCATGCCCAAGAGGGTTAAGGCAGTGCTGGAAAATAATGGTGGCCACACGAAATATTGACACTTTGGGCCCAATTTGGACATTTTCACTTAGGGGTGTACTCACTTTTGTTGCCAGTGGTTTAGACATTAATGGCTATGTGTTGAGTTATTTTGAGGGGACAGCAAATTTACACTGTTATACAAGCTGTACACTCACTACTTTACATTGTAGCAAAGTGTCATTTCTTCAGTGTTGTCACTTGAAAAGATATAATCAAATATTTACAAAAATGTGAGGGGTGTACTCACTTTTGTGAGATACTGTATATATGCAGTGGATGGCTTAAAAGCAATAAATCTTTAGACTATAAATACTTCTCTTTTGCTTGTTTTTATTTATTTAAAAAAAAATTACTTAACAGTATTGAATGACCTGGATATGTTTCAGCAATTGCTGGGTAATAGCAAGAAGGGTAGATTAAAGATTATCATTATTGCCTGAAGAGCCTGATGCCTATTACTGGATCACTACATGCTTTTTTAAAAATAGCAAGAGGCAATGGTAAAGGAGGACAACATGGCGACATGATTAAACCAGCAGGACTTTCCAGGTGCTGCAACTGAAGAATATTTTAATTATCCCAAATGTATTTGTGCATATGCTTATTCCATTTTTATCATATATTTTAGGAAAACAGAGTAAGGTTCCAGATAAGACATCTTAACCAGAGAATACCCTGTACAATGGCCTACTTGTACTTCCAGGTTGTCTCTGTTCACACTGAAATGTATTGCAGTGGGCGTTTTTTCATATTTGGATTCGTGAATATTTGATGTCTAGACTTTAAAATGAGTCCATATTTTTACAAATAATTTTATGAAAAAAGTAACAATTTCTTATTTTAGTGTGTACCAAGAAAACAAAAATCAATTCAAAAGCTTTTTCCTTTTCTCCCCATTTTCATTTCCTGTAGCCAGACCCATTTTGAGGCTCAATAATGACTGAATATCTTAAAATCAACAAAATGTCGGGAAACATTATATTTCTATAGTCTCAATTTCCTTTGTACTATCCCTCACTCCTACAGTTGTAACATTTGTCACAGTGTGACATTTGTGTATAAGATAATGTGCTAACATTCAGAGACAACAGGAGGATCATTGTACACTTAACCCAGATGATTGAGTGCTATTTACAATAAATATACAGCAAGTCCAGTTCAGACAACTTTAAATAGTTGACCAGCCCATTAGTGTTTTGAAGTCAGCCATAAACTCTGTACAGGTTAAATCATATTTGTTTTTCTTTTTTATCTGGTCATGTGTCTGTGTATAATCAACCTATTCACATTAAATTTTCAGTGACCCCAAGCACGCAGAAGCGGTTGAAGAACCTTGATATTTGGAAAAGAAAAGAGCAATGGCGTGACCCCCAATCAGGCTGTTCTGAGAAATGTATGAGGATGTTGGACTGGAGAGAAGTGTCCAAATATCTGAGAAGTTGTGCAGAGGCACAACGGAGCATATCTGAGGAACGGAAGGTAAAACCTACTGTTGTATGTGGAGCATTAAATAAATAGTTAGAGAGGGTTTATTATTATTATTATTATTATTATTATTATTATTATTATTATTATTATTACTGTTTTTTTATTGTCAACACAACAATTCACAAGTTTGACACTGTTTTTTTTTATCAGAAAAGAGAACTCTGATGGCAAGTCTAAATCTAGCATAATTTCTTCCACATTGTTTTAGCAAAATGTGTAATAAAGACTTTTATCTATGTATAATATATTTTTTAATGCACCATTTTAGATTTGCGTATTAACCTGTGGTTTTAGAGCCACCAGGGGTCTCTATTGGGAATATTGCTTCTGACCTTTTTTGTGTGCGTGTGATAAGAAAGAGAAATAACACTTCCTCTATAAACATTGTAGATTAATTGTAAGGCTTGGGGCCTCTTTATATTATTTAATTTGCTACAAAAAAAATCTACCTAATGTCTATCCACTGCATTTTTATCATATGTGCAACTATAATAATGATAATGATCATTTTAGAGAAAACAGAAAAGCTGTTTACTTGTCTAGAATAGTAAATTGACGGTTTTTGAATAAACATATACAGCATGCATCTATACTGTATAATGAACAAATCAAACTGCAACTCTTACATTAAGCAGTGGTGGCTTAGCGGTTAAGGCTCTGGTTTATGGGTCAGGGGTTATGGTTTAAGCCCCTGCACTGCCAAGCTCTGGGTTACTGATCGGAAGGTTATGGGTTCAAGCCCCAGCACTGCCAAGCTGCCACTGTTGGACCCTTGAGCAAGGCCCTTAACCCTCTCTTCTCCAGGAACACTGTATCATGGCTGACCCTGCACACTGAACCCAGCTTCCTAACATGCTGGGGTATGTGAAGCAAATAATTTCACTATGCTGTAATGTATATGTAACAAATGAAGACTCATTATAGCAGACATGTGAGAATATATTACTCAAGCTGTTCTTATGTTATTTTATAAGAACAGTATCTATTCAGTACTGAAAATACTGATCAGAGCCTATCCAGGAACACTGGCATAAAGAAACACCCTGGGTGGTGACACCAGTCCATTGCAGGAGATCATACACACC
Organism: Ictalurus punctatus; assembly: GCF_001660625.3. NCBI lineage: Eukaryota > Metazoa > Chordata > Actinopteri > Siluriformes > Ictaluridae > Ictalurus > Ictalurus punctatus. The sequence continues at coordinate 11,765,093 of NC_030418.2, read as the reverse complement.
CCTTTGCACGCTCATTCACAGCAATTTCAGTCCAGAGTTGTCAGTCCACCTACACACATGTTTTCAGAGCTGGGAGAAAACCAGAGTATCAAAGAAAATTCACAGCAGAAGTTCAGTCATTTATCTTCAGTAAGTGCTTTACTCTGGTCAAGCTCATGGTAGAACCTATCCCATGCACACTGGGTGCAATACACACACACACACACACACACACACACATACATTCAAACACACTAGTGATGGGAAGTTTGGATCATTTTACTGACTCGGATGTTTGAATATAATTTAAATATTACATGTTAAATTCCCCAACACATCTAGTATTTACGCAAACGTTGATCACATTTGGAATAAAAAATAAACTATAGGCTAATGCAACCAAGGCCAAATTATGAGAAACAGAAATGATTAATTAATAGCTTCGCTGGGTCTTCGGGCTATGCAGTCTGTTAGTTCACCTCACCTCACGATCCGAGTCTTCTTTCTTTTGTCACGTCACATTTGTCACGTCTGCTCCCCGGAAACAGGAATGATTAGTTCACCTCTAGAGTCTTTGGGTTCGAGTCGTTTGTTCATCACGTGACAGCCCCATAGGCTGAATGCGGGGGGGGCTGTGTCATGATGAACGAATGACTCAAACCCGAAGACTCGAGAGGTGAACTAATACTTTTTGTTTCCGGTATTGCATGGTGCATTGCCTATGGGGTGGTCACGTGATGAACGAACGACTCGAATCCGAAGACTCGAGATGTGAACTAATCATTCCTGTTTCCTGTACAGAACCTATGGGGATGTTGCAGCGCATGCACGGTCAAAAATGAACGAATCACTCTCTGAGACAACTCGTTGTTCCCGAGTCATATTAAAGATTCATTCAAAATGAACGAATCGTTCATGAACACACACACACACACACACACACACACACACACACACACACACATCTAGGGACAATTTAGAGTACCTTCAGCATCACCATGCCATGCATGGAAATTTCAGTTTGTTATTATATTCATAAATGATCAGACAGAAATTGATTCACCTTTGTGGTTTTGATTCTATGTTGGTGACAAATCCACAAATTTTTCTCTCCAAAGGTTTAGAGCTTTTTTTTTTTTTTCAAAATATCTTTGACTAAAGAATTCATGATGTTTTACAGAAATCTTTACTGACTGCCCCAATAACTGCCCTTATGATTATTTGAGTGTAACGATCTTTTCTATTTGACTTGAAAACATGTTGAAATGATTGTCTGAAGTAATCAGACGCATGCTATAGATCTGATATGTGGATAAATGCTGTAGTATTAACCTGACTGTGAGTCTTGCTTCAAAAGTAAGGTACTCAGTCCCTTCTTTTCACATGTTGACCCACTATACAAGTATTGCCATAATGGCAGTGACAGAACATCCATCACCAGTAAGAATCAATCAAGAAGTACGCACTCTTATATTTCTGTTTGGCTACTGAGTTGATCAGCACGGAAAAAAGCGCAAAAATCCTGAAAATCTTGAGCATAATGATCCCTATTATATTTTTGCTGCTATATTTTTTTATTACCCAAGAGTTCCTAACCAGTGAATTATAAGCCGTATTAGCATCCACGGCTGAGGTGCAACAGCTTTCTGGATATGGATGATATGAGAATAGAAGAGAAATGAGGATTGAAAGGGGTGAGCATGATGATGGGGGCTGTTTCCGACAGGCCCGTCCCCTTTCATTCATCATCATTTGGCATTTTAATGGCCTGACATGGCTGGCAGTACTGAGGAACTGCTGTGGCTCTCTCTCTCTCTCTCTCTCTCTCTCTCTCTCTCTCTCTCTCTCTCTCTCTCTCTCTCTCGGACCATCTCTCTCCATCTCACTCATCCGCCTGCAACTGTTGTCGCAGTGTCGCTCTCTCTCACTGCAGATGCCATGCTGGCGCGTGTCCCGCTGGCACGGAAGGGCCAGATTGGTACCAGGATCAGCTCCAAGATGTCTAAGATCCGCTTCAGATCCAGGAAAGTCAAACAGGACAGACATGAACTGTGACAGATTTACTGTGCATATTGCAGAACTATAAAGCTGTTTGAGGGAAAAGTGATTTTGTTGCAAGTCTGTGTGCATATCATTTTGTGTGTGTGTGTGTGTGTGTGTGTGTGTGTGTGTGTGTGTGTGTGTGCGCGACTGCTTTGTAAGGCAAGGGTTTTCAGTGTGGGTTTAGGATGCTGTCCAGTTTAATCAGTGTACTATTACTGCACGGTAGGGGTGTAACGCAATGGCACAATCTGTATCTGTGTCTGTTTAGGGCTCAAAAATATTAATATATTGTATCTGTATTTTGACATGAACCCAAAGTGTATGTGGTCTAAAACAGAAGTGATGTTTGTTTATTTTTATTTATTTATTTATTTATTTATTTGTTTGTTTGTTTGTTTGTTTGTTTGTTTGTTTGTTTATTAAAGACCATACCTCTATGCTGAAAACACTGGAAATTATGAAACCCAGAGAGAGAAATGGCAGCACTATCTGTGACTTCTGGCTCTGACAGGTCCTCATCACTCCAATTCATAATTGGCCTCAACTAATGAGATGTACAGGACTGTTTTTTTTTTTGTTTTTTTTTAATCCCAAAGTTTTTGTTTTCATTAGTATGTGCCTGCGACATTTTCTAGAAAGAATAGGGGAAAATAGGAAAAAATAAAAAACTTTCAATAACCAAGTCGCATAAGTGTGGGCACTATTGAAAAAATACCTTTGTTGAAACACTTTTTGATTTTTATTACACCATTCAATTTTTTGGGGTAAGTGTTTTCAAGCATGGCAAATCTTTCCTTGCCAATATGTTCCCACTTTTTCTTGCAAAAACTGCAGATCCATCAAATTGTAAGGGCACTTCCTGTGCACAGCCCACTTCAGGTCACCCCACAGATTTTTAGTTGGATTCAGGTATGGGTTCTGGATGGGTCATTCAGAGACCTCGATCTTATTTTGGTTAAGCCTTTCCTTTGTTGATTTGGATTTGTATTTTGGGTCATTCTCGTACTGTTGTTCATGACTCCCTTCACAAAACCCACAGTTCTGGCTGAAGAATATCAGCTCTAAAGCATGATGCTGCCACCACCATGCTTCACCATGGATATGTTGTTCTTTTGTTGATGCAAAGTTTTTGTTTTCATTAGTACATTCCTGCAACATTTTCTAACGATTATTTTGGTTTTATTTCTCAAAGATTTCTCAATCTAGTAGCCTCATTTAAACCACTGCAACTCTGTAAGCAGCTACTATGTTTATACATCGTACTCTGCCATGTGTTTGTGTTAATGAACATGGTCTTCCTTTGCCCTAGGATCTTCAAATTTAACCACTCATGCCTGCATGAAAGTAAAAACTTCACACTCACATGGCTTTTTTGGTGCGTCCCAGTGCACACCTCTAGTCTCAACCAGATGCCCTGTGGAAAGCGTTCCAAATAATGTTCCTATATACTTTTCTTTAATCTGCTAATGCAACATCTGTTTGATTTGGATGGGAAGATATTTTTTTCCACTGCACAGAAGCAACCGTCACTAGCAGGGAATCTCAGGTGTGAGTTCCATTACACAGCACTGGCACCTCTGCTCTTCAACTTCATCAATCGTGATTCCCTCAGTGCCTTCTAGCCCCCCTGCCAGATAGACCCCAGACCTTAAAGGGGGTGGTGCAGGGATTATGCAATTATCTTCAGCCACACAAAATGAAGTATGACAGGCTCCCAGTGAGCATACCGTAGGCTATGTGTCAATGTCAATGAAAGGATACCAGGCTATTAAAACCTTTGGTCCTCAGTTCAGTTAACCTTTTTCCTTGCAGTATGTGGATCATAGGGAATTAAACTGTCCACTATTAATGGAATGTGATGGCAAGAAGATGGCAAGAAGAAATGTTGAGGCACAGTATTGGAACAACATTTGAGCAGTTCTGGAGATCTTCTATACTTACGACTGGACATGGGAGAACTTTAGTTGATTTCAATCCATCCATTTTATCCGTTTAGTGCATTATCATCTCTTGTTCACCTCTGTTAATGCTTGGTTGATACCGTCAGTCCATAGGGATGAAGGTTATGTTGAGGACAGCAAGATTGATTAGAGCAGGCTGACAGCAGAAACCTCTGAGACAGACATAATGCTTTCCTTTGCTTCATAGTTGTTTTCCTCATATAAATCACTGCAATTCATACAGTGGGGGAAATAAGTATTGAATGCATCAACATTTTTTTCAGTAAATATATTTCCAATGAGGCTATTCACACAAAATTTTCACCAGACATCGGTATTAACTCAAGAAATTCGGAAATATAAAGAATTCACAACATTAAAATCCATAAATAACTTTATGTATAATAAAGAGGAATGACACAGGAAAAACGTATTTGTTGTTTGTTGGTAACGACAGCTTCAAGGTGCTTCCTGTACGAATAAATTAATGGGCCGAAAAGTATTCAGGTGTGATTTTGGCCCATTCTACTAAACATATTGTCTTTAAATCTTGTTCAATTGGATTCAAGTCAGGTGATTGACTGGGCCATTCTAATGCCTTGATTTTTTTACTCTGAAATCAATTGAGAGTTTCCTTTGCTGTATGCTTTGGATCGTTGTCCTGCTGGAAGTCCACCCACGTCTCATCTTCATCATCCTGGTGGATGGCAGCAGATTCTTGTCAAGAATCTCCCAGGAAAGGGCTCCATTCATCGTTCCTTCAGTTATATGAAGTCTGCCAGTACCATGCGATGAAAAACAGCCCCACACCATGATGCTTCCACCTCTAAACTTCACTGTTGTTATAGTGTTTTTAGGGTGATGTGCAGTGCCATTTCTTCTCCAAACATGGTGTGTAGTATGACAGCCAAAATGTTTAATTCTCCTCTCGTCTGACCAGACTGCACTCTCCCAGTATTTCATAGGCTTGTACAATTGTAACAAACTTTAAACGAGCTTTGACATTTTCTTTAGTAATGGAGTCTTGCGGGGTGAGCATGAGCAGTGGAGGGCATTGCCTATTGTTTTCTTTGTGACGATGGTACCTGCTGCCTCCAAGTGTTTCTGGAGCTCTTTCTGAGTGGTGCTTGGCTCTTGGGCTACTCTTATGATTATTTTTCTGACTCTCTGGTCAGAAATCTTGCGAGGAGCTCCTGTGCGTGGCCGATTGATGACGGAGTGATGTTGCTTCCCCTTGTGGATAATGGCCCTAATGGTGCTTACTAGAAGATTCAGAAGTTTTGATATACATCTGTATTCGATTCCATCAATATGTTTTGCAACAATAAGGTTGCGAAGGTCTTGGGAGAGCGCTTTGCTTTTACCCATCATGAGATGTTTCTTGTGTGACACCTTGGTAATGAAAAGCCTTTTTATAGACCATCAATTTACTAACCCAGCTGATATTAATTTGCACAGATAGGGGGTATAATTACTTATGGATTTCAGCTGGGTCATTGCCTTACCTTGCCTTGGAGAGCTGCTTTTTCTTAGCGTGTTCAATACTTTTTTCCTGTGTTACTCCACTTTATTACACATGATTTTATTCATGGACTTTAATGTTGTGAATTTTTCATATTTCCAGATTTCTTGAGTTAATACTGATGTCTGGTGAAAATTTCATGTGAATAACCTCATTGGAAATATATTTACTGAAATAAGTGTTCAATACTTATTTCCCCCACTGTAGAATTTCTATCTCAGGAGGACTGTTCTTTCAAACCAATCAGAAAATCTTACTCAGTGGACAAAGATGTCTGTTTCTGTGTAGGCAATCGTTTAAAAAAAAAAACAACCTGATTGACACAAAACAATGTTATTTTGTGTTGTGAATAAATAGTGAATTATGCTATTAGGCCAAGATGTTTGTCAAAAAGTTAACTCATTAGGGGATTTTTGGTTACTTTCTCTTTGATCACGGAGACACAGTATCACTGTGTCAAATTCAAATTATGTAACATTTAACAATGTGCATTTAGATGTTTATTTTTTTGGGCTTTGTATTCTTGTCTCACCTATTTATGTTCTGTTTCCATGGTAGAAGAAAATGAGAAAGACATATGAGCATAATTTGGACCCGGACTGTGTGTTCACTAATGGAGTGCTATGATGTAAATGCCACCAGAATTAAAGATTCTTTTAGATCTCATATCTCTGTTCCCTGTTCATTTTGTGTCTCATTAATGAATTAAAGTTTTTGAAGGTTAGCTCTAGTCATAGTTTAATTACATCTTTCTGAGTTCATGATGTGATGATTAAAGCACATATAAATTGGATGTATCAAATGCATATTGTGGTTGATAACTGAGCCATGGAGTGCAGAAGGAAATTTGGTATTTGTTACTGCACTTTCCAGTCATAAAAACCTGAACCCAGTCTTCAATCAAAGTACATTTTTTTTCATCTGCAGCAGCTGTACTTTGCATTTGCATTTGTCATATCAGCCAATTTTAATCAACTTCCCATTCTAGTCACCATTTGGAGTCCCCACAAATATCCACAGATAAAATCATTTACCAAGCACTCATGTCAACCTCCATCCATGTTGGACCCATCTACCTGGCAGGTTTTACCTCAGCCTCTATAAACCGTTTTGATACTCAATGAAGCGCATCATATCTGGCCTGTCCCTGGAAACAGAACTTTAAGAGTAGGAGAGGATAAGCAGTGTTTTTGTTGGTCTTTTTGGCCTAGAGTTTGTACTTGAATATTGAATTCCCCTCACTCCTTCAGGAGACTTTCCAGATTCTAATAATATGGCTGCTTTTTAGATTATTTATTTGTTTCTTTGTTATTGTTATTTTATATGTCATTTTATTTTAATTGGTTTCTTTGTCTTGAGGGAAACAATCATAGCGCTCATAACACAGCATCTAATTCAGTTGCTGTCTGTGGAATCAATATGGGTCTTCTGATGTTTTCATTTATCAACACAAAACAAGATGTGTCCTCTGGTCAAAGACCAGGCACACAGCATGCTAGGCAAAATCATCAATAATCATAGAATGTCAGGGAAATAATAAAAAGTAGGGGGAAAACAAACACCTCTCTTCAGCGAGAGACAGGATTCTCACAGCGCATTGTTCTTGTCAAATGCCGAGTGATGGTAGCATGTTGGTATGCTGTTAACAACAAAACGTGAAACTTTGCACTGTTGGTGTTTCAGTGGTTGGAGATCTTGATGGCGATGAAAGAAAATATGGTTTCAATTCTGCCTTGTTGTTAATGTGAGAAGCTTTGAATAAAACTCACTGATTTTTAATCATGGATCCACTATGTTTCTGAATGAAATTGCTCGTTGCAATTTAGAAAAAACAACCTTACATTTATTATGCTGTCCAGTAGACAATGAATTTCTTCAGTGAAAACTATTTAATCACACAATTACCATTTTAAGTACTGCTGGGCTCATAAGTGGATATGTAATCATGAGTTTACTGAGTTGAAGTAATTGAAGAATTGTGTCTCCTCAGACATTTGTGACAACTGTGACTCCTCAGTCTCCCTCAATAAATACATCCTGATACTGGTTCACTAGGTCACAGTCTAAGAATATCATCAGTCTAAAAATTCTGATTCGAAGGTAATATATTAAGAAAAGCATAGAAAGAAAACAATATTTTTTTATTTTATTTTATTTTATTTTATTTTATTTATTTATTTTTTTACAATTTTAATCTAAAATTGTGCCTAAGTGTGCACACCCCTAAACTAATACTTTACTTTCAGCATGGCACATCTTGGCTTGGCAATATTTTCCCACTCTTTCATGCAAAAACATTCTAGATCTGTCAATATGAACGGGCATCTCCTTTGCACAGCCCACTTCAAGTCACCCCACAGATTTTTATGATGGCTCTGAATAGGCCATTCAAAAACACTGATCTTTTTTTGGTTAAGCCATTCCTTTGTTGATTTGGATGTATACTTTGTGTCATTCAGAACGTTTACACAGGCAACAATAATCCGATATTAACCCGATTAAGACAATACCCTGATTAAGAAACTACCACGTAAACAGTGATTATTGATTACCTTAATCCGACTAAAATCATAAGTAGAGGACATTGGGGTAGTGGTGGCTCAACGGTTAAGGCTCTGGGTTACTGATTGGAAGCTCAGGGGTTCAAGCCCCAGCACCGCCAAGCTGCCACTGTTGGGCCCTTAATCCAGGGGTGCTGTATCATGGCTGACCCTGCACTCTTACCCCAACTTCCTGACAAGCTGGGATATATGAAAAAAGAATTTCCCTGTGCTGTAATGTATACATGACAAATAAAGGCTGCTTCTTCTTCTACTACTACTACTTGAAGTAAACACAAACTATTAATGTCGTGTGGGAGTTTTCACAACATTTTGTGACAGGAAACACACACACACGGCAGTGCTCAACTATTTGACGGCAAGAGAGCATGGCTGCGTCCAAAACCGTGTACTTACCTACTGTATAGTAGGAGAAATACACATAGTTCGGCTACTATACAGTAGGTAAGTACGTGGTTTCTGACACAGCCCACGGCTTCAAGCAGTCGTCTATTTACACGTATAGCATGACAAATAATTAACTGCAGTTGAAGCTTTCGTAAAATTAAGAATGAAACAGCCAAAACTGTATACAGTACCATAACGAAGACCAACTGTATGTCAATACGTGAAATTCTGGAGGGAACGTCGAACGGCGTGACGCGGTGACGTAATGACGTGTGCTGTTAATCAATCTATGTTCTATTACACGCAAAACGGGAACATGAAAGGAGTATTCTAAAAGCAATTCATGTAAACACCTTAATCACAATATTATCTTATTCAGAATAAGGTCAATAATTAGCTGTCCATGTAAACGTAGTCAATGTCATACTGAAAGGTAAAATTGATTTTCATCTTGCTGGTATTTGTAGCTATTTATGTTTCTCTCTACTCTAGTAAAACCCACAGTTCTGGCTGAGGAATAAAAACCCTAAAGTATGATGCTGCCACCACCATGCTTCACCGTAGGTATGGTGTTCTTTTGTTGATGTGCTTTATTTTGTACCAAACAAACATTTTGGAATTATGGAATTATTATACCTTTTCAAATTGGTCTAATCGGACCATAACTTATTTTGGCACATGGTTTGGGGTGATTTAGTTGAGCTTGGATGTTTTTTGTGAGAATGGGCTTGTGTCTAGCCACCCCGCCACATAGCCCAGACATGTGAAGACTATGAGATACACATGCAGAGAGTAATCAGTACTTGTCAGATATTCCTGCAGCACCTTTAATGTTGCTGTAGGTCTTTTACCAGCCTCCCTGGTAAGTTTTTGCCTTGTTCTTTTGTAATTTTTTGAGAGATGTACTGTTCTTGGTGATTTTTTTTCCACTTGTTGATGATGGCTGTCATATGACCTTCAAGTATGTTTTGGAAAAAAAATTATACCCCTCTCCTGATTGACACCTTTCAAGATGTGAGATGCCATGCATGCTTTGTAAGCTCTTTGTGACCATGGCTTCAACATTCAGGTGACACCAACAAGATTTGAAGAAAATCCTACAGAAACAGAGGGTCATTATTTGGGGTTAATCAGAATAATTTCATTGATGACGGCTGTATGATAATGACTTTTGTACATGAGATTGAATGTGATTGGTTCATTCTGAACATAACCACACCCCCAATTATTAAAGAGGGTGCACACTTATTCAACCAGGTTATTGTATGGTTTTTTTTCTTTCTTATTTTTCCCTAAAATGTTTGAGTGTTTTTCACTTAATTTTTTATACATTGTAACTTCACATTGAGGGTGGAAATGGTTCTGACATGACTTATCTTGGTTTCAGTTTTTTTATGCTGCTTTTTTTTTTTTTTCAAGCAGTCTAATCCTCTCCTGTATGTTCTTGTCTTGCATCATGTTTCATTATCTGTATGTGACAGTTATTGTACTATATCCAATAGAAAAACCTCAAAACTCCAAATCACATTCTGAATGATCTAACGCCCTTTTAGAAAAATACTTGAAAGCTGCAATTTATTGTTTCCGTCTTTAGGTAATATACATTAAATAAAAGATCTTCTAAACTGTCAAACATATGACCTGATTGTAGTTTGATTAGTGTTTTTTTTTTCACTTGGCACTGACATTTATCTCCATAGTAAATAAACAACAAAGTAACTATCCAACTATCCAACTATTAACTATCCAATTTATATTTATCTGATAGTTTTGAAAGTTTGTAGTGCTTCATCCCTATAGTGTTGAAGGCTGGATATGGGGGCCCTACCAGCAGATGGTGCCCTAACTCTGGTGCTTTTGGGGTCATAAGAATGTTGCAAGGACACAGCTAAAATTTTCTAGAACTTTCAGACACGATGGTCAAACTCCATGAAGCTGCATGTATACACTGATTTTGTGTCAAAGTTATTATTTATGTTTTGCAAATGTTTTCCTAAGGGGAGATTTTGTTTAACAGAATGCCGTCTCTCTCCTCAAGCACTCCAGGCATCATCCCCACAAACCACTCATGATTTTATTAATTTAGCAATTACTATATGAGACAACCCGACATGATTTACATGAGGATATTGCCTTTTCTTTTTCATTGCCTTTTACGTGAGGCCAGTACCTTTTCTTCTTTCTGAGTAAGAAGCCTCATTTGCAAGTGTAATAACATTAGAGTGTTTGCTGCAATCATCACGTTATCCCATTAATTTTTAAAATAATGGGTGATAGGGTTGTCCATTAATCACTGTTGCTTTGGACTGCAACCTGTCAGGACAGCCTAATCATTTCAACAGCGAATAATTAGCATGCAAGGTGCAGCCCAGCTAAAATACGCAGAGCCTGCTGAAATTGACCTGTTGCAAGATTTCTCGTATTGAGAAAAACTTTGTCTTTTGGATTTAGACATCTTTTGAGCTGTATAGAACATGTATAGAAGTACTGTTATACAGTTTGTACAGAGTTGTAATGTGCACTCTCATGAAACTTGTAGAAAGAAAGAAAGAAAGAAAGAAAGAAAGAAAGAAAGAAAGAAAGAAAGAAATGTGCTTGTGAGAATCTGGACAGGATCTGGTTCAGGACCCTCTCATTGTCTCCAGTGCTTGGCAGTACTCTCTAGAACCCCTAGTTCCCTATGTGTCATTCAAGGGAAAAGAATACAATATTGTCTTCAGGCAGGCCCGATGTTAGGAAGACTGTAGACAGAGGGCAGAGGGGAGCACTCACGGAGAGGGGGTAATGAACAACTGAGCAGAATCTTAAAGCCTTAAAGTCTTTGTTTCTCTCACTTTATGGTTACTTACTGTGGAGATTCATATTCAAATGGACTGGAGCTGTGAATTGACTGTTCACACATTCACAGTCGTATACTCACCTCCACCCATTGGCCCCTCTTGATAAAAAGAACAGCCCCCATGAGTAGAGCTAATTAGAATGAAGGTTACAATCCATAAAGAAAGCATCTCAATCCAATAGTCACTCATGCATTAAACCCAATTTTTTTGTCAGCTCTTGAATGCTGAGGTGACAAGCTGAGGTGGCTGGTGGAGGTTTGAATATAAGACCTGTGTTTGACACTAGCTCTATCATGAATTCATCAGTCACACATGAACGCATGTTCAGCAACAGTGTTTGTTGTTTTGTGTTTTGTAGTTCTTATAAGTTAGTTAACATTTTAGTCGATAAGATGAGATCTTGGAAGAACTCATCTAAAAGTCATTCTCTATTGAAAATGTGTCATATGAGAGAAAGCACAGTAATGTGTTGGACATGGCTCACTGAATATACATATATATATATATATATATATATATATATATATATATATATATATATATATATATATATAAAACTCAGTGCAATCTGTAGCCTTGCAGCCCCATGAGAGTTCTTCAATAACATGCTGTGAAGAAAAACACAACAAGCTGAAGGAAATGTGCTTCGATGCCTGCATTCTGTGCTTGCAAGTCAATTTTCCAATACACCTTCTAACAGACATGCTGCTCAGAGGATGATCCTTGGACAATATATATCCATTAGTGCATGTTGTCTTACAGTGTTGACAGCTGAGCTATCCAGTCAATCCAGCATTCCAAGGTGTGTGTGTGTGTGTGTGTGTGTGTGTGTGTGTGTGTGTGTGTGTGTGTGTGTGTGTGTGTGTGTGTGTGTGTGTGTGTGTGTGTGTGTGTGTGTATGTGTGTGTGTGTGTGTGTGTGTGTGTGTGTGTGTGTGTGTGTGTGTGTGTGTGTGTGTGTGGAGGACTTCTGATTCCTTCCATTCGAGTGACCCTTCCTTCTCCAGGCTTGTGTCATGTTTGACAGAGATCAAATCCCCTGGAATCCTTCAGAAGTCTCTGGTGAGCCTGGCTTCCCTGCCACCATTCAGGGGAGTTCCTGCAGGAAAACACACATGCATACTGACTGTGCTGCATGTTCCCAGTCAGCAGTGTGAAGAAAAACCCAGAAGGTCAAAACCCTCCAGCAGTCACAAATCATATCAATGTGTGAGGAGGATTTCCATCACAGCTGCTTCCTCATCTGGATAAACAGGGCAGGAAACATGAAACCTCTTCTTCCTCTGGCTAGGCATGTTCAGAACAGGGAATATGGAGAGGGATCCTATGATGCTCAATAGCTGATTTTTCATCATAAAGAGGGATACTCTTTCAGGTAACAGGCAATCATCTTACATGGGGTTCTAGTGATTTTGACCGGAAGGATTGCAAGTTCAAATCCCAAGAGAACCAGAAGGCTTGCTTTAGAGTTTCCTCCCCCAGTCCAAAGACATGTGCTGTAGGCTGACAGAATTAGACAAAGATATTATTCTTTACCATCTTTATCTTATGTGATGAAGTCACTTGTCTATAGTAAAATGTTAATTACACTGTGAAAACTGGAAATCACACTGCATTATTTCCTGAGAGAATTTCAGAAATGAGAGTGATCATATGAGAATGATTTGGCATAGTACAATAACAGCTGAAGAAAAGTAGTCTTCTCATTTGCTATGTTACATTACTAATGAGATGTTCTAATAAGTGGCTATAAGAACACCGATCAACCACTGAATATGATTTTTTCCATCCATCCATCTTCTATATCACTTATCCTCTTCATGGTCACGGGGAAACCTGGAACCTATCCCAAGGAGCATCGGGCACAAGGCGGGGTACACCCTGGACAGGGTACCAATCCATTGCAGGGCACACTCACATACACTTTGGACATGCCAATCAGCCTACCATGCATGTCTTTGGACTGGGGGAGGAAACCGGAGTACCCGGAGGAAACAGCACGGGGAGAACATGCAAACTCTGCACACACAGGGCCACAGTGGGAATTGAACCCCCGACCCTGTAGGTGTGCGGCAAACGTGCTAACCACTAAGCTACCGTGCACCCTGAATATGATTTTTTGGTTTATATAATTCAGGCTCCACTCTATCTCTGCAGTGATTCATTTACATGGGTTTTATGATATAACATCCAGTGTACTTAAGAGAGATACTAATGGAGCCATGATGTCCAATTCCCTCCTGCAGCTATGGGATTTATTCTCCTCTAGGCCCAGGGTGCTCCTCAACAGTGTATGTAGAGTCCTTTTGGTGGCCTTTGGTGGCCTTTTTTGGTGGTGTGATATTAAACCAGACTTCACTTGGTTGTGTACTCTTTGGCATGCAGAAATGAGATGATCTAAAGCACCATGGTCTGGTGAGGCCTTGGATAAGAGTTAAGTGTCACACTGATTAGATGAACTTTTAATTGCTGAACTGAATGGTTGAATTAATTCCCCACTGAAAGCGTAATAGACAGTAATGCATGAAATATGATGATCTTAATGAGTTGATAGTAACCTAAATGAAATACACAAATGATCTTTGCTTTAATCTATAATCATTTTTACACAGTGAGAGAGACCTCCAAGGGTGTGTTATCCAGACTAATTAATTATACTTATCTTGTTGTGTGAGGTGGCGGGAGCATGCTGTCTCACCAGAAATCAGTGTTTGCGTTCTCTGTCTTGTTCCTGTTTGTGTTCTGACCCAGGATGAACTATCTGATTCCACATTCCTCTCTCCTTAGAAGTTGTCATGCTCAACTCTGATGGCCATGATGAGATCTAATCAGTTAAACTTAGTTTCTGACGTGGATAGTTGTAGGTCCATGTGGTGAATGAAAAACTGGCAGTGCTTTCTGATTTTGTGTCACATATTGTTTTTGTTAGAGAAAACCTTCATGACATTTTGAAAACTTAGAGTTTAACTGTTTTAAAAGGAACAACAATCCTAAGCTGGGTGCAGGGTGGCTTAGTGGTTAGCACAATTGCCTCACACCTCCAGGGTTGGGTGTTCGATTCATGTATGCATGTTCTCCCTGTGCTGTGGGGGTTTCCTCCGGGTACTCCAGTTTCCTCCCCCAGTCCAAAGACATGCATGGTAGGCTGACTGTCTTGTCCAAGTTGTCCGTAGTGTATGAATGGGTGTGTGAATGTTAATGTGATTGGTGATTTTGCCCTGCGATGGATTGGCACCCCATCCAGGGTGTGCCCAGTGTGCCCGTGTGCCCCTCCTTGTGCCCGATGCTCCCTGGGATAGGTTCCAGGTTCCCTGTGACCGAGTAGGATAAGCGGTATAGAAAATGGATGGATGGAACTTTCTTAGGCTGATGCAAAATGAGTATTTAAACAAACTCAGTGCACTCAGGCATCACTAAGCACAGATATACGAGAAGAGGCATCCTCAGTGTTCATTTATTTCTAGAATTACTTGCTAATCTCAAAGTAATGCTTTGCATCAGGCTTACTATTAACCATTCCACTTAACATGCATGCTTAAACTTGCTCAAAGGCTTTCTCAGTATTAACAATGCATTCTAAGTGGAATGCTTTCTGTCATATTTCTCAGTCAAAAGTCTCTGCCTTCCCTTCACCCTAGGATTGCTGTTTTCTTATTAACTCTCCCCAGTTCTGCCCAACAGGAAGTCTAGATATGCATGCCTTAAATTCCCTCATCTGCCCTTATGAATGTAAATTATGTAGCCAGTGGCATACCGTCAGTGTGGGGCTAAAGTTGTGTTGTCTGGGGTAAATGGCAGCACCGTGACTTCTGTCTCTCTGCAAGCCTCTCCACCCCACATGGAAAGCCATCACAGATAAGGGCAGAATAGACAGAGACAACATGTACTAGCAGTCAAAACACACATAAGAGATGCTATCAGTAACAGTTGCATCAGATGGACGTTGAAAAAAAGAAGGGAAGAGAGTTCCTGGTGCTCTTGAAGTGGTGTGGGAAGTGCAGAAAAATAAGGCAACTCTGCAGTTATAGCCACCCATCAATAGGAAAGGCATAATGTTTCTATAATATAAACATCACACACAATGGGCCTCACATGTGAGAAGGCAGCACAAAATGAGATTTGATGTGACTGCAAAATGTGCTAGCAATGCATATGAAATTAACATTCAATTTCATCCCAAGTCGACAATTCAAAAGCATTCAAATTCTGCAGAAAAAATACTAGCTATGCTGGTTCAAGCAATATGCATGCTGATAATTTACACCTGGTTTTGGGAGATAAAATGGTGCAAAACTGCTATTTGCTTACTGTCTTATAGGAGTAAGTAAGCACATCATCAAAAATTTTAGACTCTGCAGCATCATATGCTGAGCCAGTCAAACTGTTAGATGGTCATTTTTTTACCCTGCAAAAGATGATGCTTAGATGAATTATATTTTGACTGCACTGGCAGCAATCAAGTGTTCACCTTCATCAAGTGTTCTGACTCATAGTAACAGCTAATGATAGTCACTGACTGTTTGATTTGGTCTTTCATATCATTCTCACTATCCTCCCCAATCCAGCAGTTATGTAATGTAGAGCTCCTCTGCCCAAGTCTATACCCTCAATTTGCTTCATATCTGAGAATGTCTTGCAATTGCTCATGTACTATCTACTGTGCACTGTGTAAGCCCTTACTATTTAATTAAGGTATCCCCTGGAATAAGACTGCTATGCCTCTATACAGCTCATGTTGCATCTTGATCATATGTAATGCATCTAGCTGTAAAGGCCTTCTGTTTCTGCTTCCGTTTTCCTCAGCCTGACTGACCAGAAATATTCAGCAGATGAACACTAAGGGTACGTTTTCGGGTGTGAGAGCAAACTCCTTTTTTTATAGACATTTCATGTTAGATGTTTTTCTCCTGCAAAGAAAAAAATATTGATTTCTAATCGGTCATTTTCCATAAAAAGAAAAAAGTTACAGTGAAGTGTTTTTATGTCATTACAGAAAACAAACAAAAATAATGGAGGCTCTCTGAGTTCCCTTTCAAAGGGAACTCAACATTGCATGAGCTTCAAGCTGTGGAAAGTACCCTCGTGCGTGACTGGTATCTGAAACTTGTGTAACATCATGCCTATTTATAGGCCTGCCATGATCAGGTGACGTGTCAATTAATTGTGTCACGTGATATAAAAATGGCACCTGTGAACTTATTATCTTCAGTGAGACTACATGCCGGTCGTTTGTGTAGGGCTTCTTCTCTATCTTTTCAAAAAAAGAAAAAAATAGCTCTTTACTTTTCTGGCCCTTTAAAAAAAAGAGAGAGAAATGTATGAGTAGAGAGAATTCATGAAGTATGTCATGTCTTGCTCCTGTTTCATCACGGGGGGGTGACGGACATTTTCTGTGTGAAGTGTCCAGGGATGGAGCACACCAGGGAAGCCTTCGAGAGGTCTGAATGTGCACATTGTGACCACCTTATAATTAGGCAGCTTCGCTCATGGCTCGCTCTCTTCTCGGCCAAAAGGAATTGGGTTTCAGAGCCTTGCAGATCTAGGCCAGCCGCTGCCAAGGCAGCCAGCCGTCTCAGGTCCTTGGGATCTCGTATGGATCTGGAAGAGGAGCCAGAGACGAGCATTGCTCTATCTCTTGCTCTGTCTTCTGGGTCCGGTTTTCCGCCGCTTTGCGACTCCTTCTGCTATGGAAACAGGAAAAAAACCTCTCTGACTCCGAGGAGCCAGAAGGGTGTGTCAGTGCACCAAAAACAGTGAACAGCTCTCAAGCATATAAAGAGCTGTTTAAAGTGATTACTAAGGCAGTTGAAACACCAAATCTGGACTGGCCTAGGGAAGAGGAAGTGGATTGTAGCAGGCTGGACAAGCACTTTCTTCACAGTGAAAATAAATCTCCCTCACACTGCAGAAAACTCCCCTTTTTTCCAAAAGTACATGATGAAATATCACTATACACTAGCTATATTTATAACCCTGCAATGTCAGATTATTCAGCCATCATTGGGAATGAATGGCACGGCTATTTAACTATGCTGAAGGTGCAGGAGGTGCTCGAGCGCTACCTCTCTCCATCTATGGCAGGTAATTTAGGGGGGCTGGCTTTGCCATCCAAGCCATGTGAGGCCACCTCGGCGTCAGTGGGTAATGCCTATGCGGCAGCGGGTTTCGCTTGTGGATCAATGCATACAATGGCAGTGTTGCAAGCCTACCAAGCAGATCTGCAGAGTGAGCTCAACATAGAGCAATGTTCAGCCAGTTCCTTCCCCATCATGTTGAATTCAACAGGGCATCCACGAGTGGAGCCTGGGTCAGCGCTAGTGCGAGTGAGGCACAGAAGGCGAGTGTGGCAGCCAACCTCCCCCCGCGGAGAGCCAGGGGGACAGGGTGGCCAGAGTCGCAGCCTGCTAATAGGCCTGATCTGAGAATGATCATAAGGCCAAGCAAACAAAGAAGGAGTGGTCTTGATGGGCCGCGGAGGGATGCACCATGGTATGTGAGGTCGTTAGGGCAGTTAGCCTCTAGTACTACTGTAGGGTCTCCCCTAGCCAAGGCTGTCCCAAGTTTTCAGTCTTCTCTGGTCAGCAAGCTGTCACAGGGCAATAAAAATCTGATGTTTTCCCTCCAACAGAATGTGGAAGAGTTAATGCCACTAAAAGACCATCTGGCAGTGTGGAAACTACTGCCAAGTTTGTCTCCATGGGTTCTGTCCACCATGGGAAAGGGTTGCTCAATCCAATTCAGAGCTCAACCCTCCTGATTCAGAGGTGTGCTAATCACAGTAGTCAGCACAGAGCAGGAAGTAAGATGCCTCTTGGACAAAGAGGCCATAGAACATGTACCATGGTCCCTGAGGGAGGGAGGTTTTTACAGCCGTTATTTCCTGGTCCGCAAAAAATAGGAGTATGCAGCCAATTTTAGATCTGCATCATCTGAACTCTTCGGACATACAGGCTCAAGATGCTGATGGTCAAACTTATCGTTCCACAGATTCAGTTTGAGGACTGGTTTTTGACGATAGATCTAAAAGATGCATATTTCCACATAGAAATATCACCCAGTCACAGCAAGTTCCTGAGGATCATGTTTGGAGGCAACACATACCAATATCTGGTTCTTCCCTTCAGGCTAGCTTTATGCTCTCGCACCTTCACAAAGTGCATGGATGCTGTTCTGGCTCCCTTGTCACTCCAGGGCATCCGTGTACTAAATTACCTGGATGACTGGTTAATTCTAGCACGATCCAGTGAACTGGCGATTCAACATTGAGATGTTGTTCTCACCTACATGAGGGGCTTGGGTCTCAGGTTGAACCTCAAGAAAAGTATGCTTTCTGCAGTGCAGAGGACAATTTTTCTAGGGGTTATATGGGATTCCACTATGACAGGGGTATTTCTATCTCCAACATGCATAGGGTCAATCCTATCAACATTGAACAAAATAAAGCTAGATCTTGGCATCTGCTCCAGTCTCTATGAGAGACTGTTGGGGCTTTTGGCAGCAGCAGTCAATGTCAAGCCACTGGGCCTATTGCACAGGGGACCTTTCAGTGGTGGCTGAAAAGTCAGGCAGTAATCAGTGTCACGCAGCGATGCCTCCGTGCTCTGAGAATTTGGAGGTGTCCCTGGTTCCTAGCCTTGGGTCACACTCTAGGGGCGTCTCCGTATCGCAAGATGGTAATAACAGATGTCTCCCTCATGGGCTGGGGTGTGGTCTTAGACGGCTGTCCAGCTCAAGGTCTCTGGAGTGGCCCTCTTCTCGAGTGGCATATAAATCACCTAGAAATATAGGCCGTAGTTCTAGCACTGAAATAATTTTTTCCTCAGTTGAGGTCACCATGTGTTAGTTGTGACAGACAACACAGTTGTGGTCTCATATACAACCGCCAGGGTGGGTTATGTTCACACTCCCTGTTCAGGCACTAATTCTTCTCTGGGCAGATGGAAAGTTATTATCAGTGAGTGCAATGTAGATTCCAGGCAACTGGAATGGGGGGAAGACATCCTGTCGAGGCAGGGGCTGAGGCCCAGGGATTGGAGGCTCCATCCACAAGTGGTGGAGTCCATATGGCAGTGGTTCGACCAAGCGAAAGTAGATGTGTGCACGTCCGAGGAGAGAACACGCTGCCTGCTGTGGTTTGCCCCCACTTCTCCCGCACCATTGGGGCTGGATGCCATGGTGCACACGTGGCCAACTTCACGTCTTCACACGTATGCTTTTCCCCCAATTGCTCTGCTCCCACAAATTCTAGCGAGAGTTCGCCAAGAAGTAGTAGCCCCTTATTGGCCATCTCGATTATGGTTCTGAGATAATATCCCTACTAGATGGCACTCCTTGGGAGATTCCCATCTGCAGGGATCTACTGTCTCAAACCAGACGGCTGATTTATCACCCTTGGCCGGAACTATGGAAACTGGGGGTTTGGCCCCTGAGGGGCACCAGCTCATAGATTCTGGTCTTGCAACTGAGGTTGTAGGGATCATGTTGAATGCTAGATCACCATCCACGAGGAAATTGTATGCACTCAAGTGGTGACTTTTTGTCTGGTGCTGTGAGGATAGTCAGCTAGACTGTGTAATAGCTACAGTCCTGGAGTTCTTACAAGGACATTTCTCAACAGGGTTGGCTCCTTCTACAATCAGTGTCTTTGTGGCTGCCATTTCAGCCAGCCCCTATTGATGGAGCCTCTGTGGGGAAACATCCTCTAACATAGAGGTTTATGCATGCTGTCAGGCGGCTGAGGCCCATCTGCAGACCACGCATACCTTCCCGGAACCTTTCTGTGGTCCTGGAAGATCTGTTAGGTGCCCCATTTGAGCCCTTAGAGTCAGCCTCAGAGAAGCATATGACTCTAAAGGTAACACTTCTACTGACATCTCTCAAGTGAGTAGGAGATCTACAAGCTCTTTCTGTTGCCCCTTCCTGCCTTGACTTTACCCCTGGATTAGCAACGGCCTTCCTATATCCTAATATATTTTTCCATTGCTGCACTTCTATTCCTAGCTCAAACCCACCCCATAAGGACACATGGTTCCTCAAGTACTGCTTTAGCATTAACTATTTTTATTGTGAATGAAATTAGGAGCATTCTATGACAAGCATGACAAGATTTCTGATAAGCTATCAGAAATAATCTAATTAATATCAAAGCTCATTACTGGCAAATATAACTATCTGTCTTCCAGCTGCCTGCAGTGAACACTGGCTGACTTTGGCTTGAACCTGGTGCACATCTGGGTGATCGTTAGGGGGAAGGGGAGCTGGAGGAAAGAAGGAAGGATGAATGAATGGAGGGAACACAGAGAAAGACAGACATCTAAAATGGCGCTGTTGCTGTTTGGCCCAGGCTGAATGTTGCTCTCATTCTACGTGAGGGGCAAACAAATGGGTCACTGGCTGGCAGGGCCAAGCTTTAACTTCATTTGAAAGTCTTCCGCACAAGCGGCTGCTCTTAGAGAACTATCAAATATGAATGGGGAAGTGTGTGACAGCCTCCCGAAGTGAAAACTCTGAATGTGAGTTTCTGTTCATATTAAAAGCAATAAAACGACTTCTGACGTCTTTTAATTGAAAGATGAAGGTGATAAGTATTTAAATGGTGATCTTTACACAGTATTATTACATCAAATGTATTCACACATCTAGTCCTGAGTGTGGTTCCTCTCTAGCAAACTGTACTGACACATTTTGCTGGCACTGGTACCACTCTGGCACACTGGAATCTGTCTAGAATGTTCTATTTGTTACCACCGATTTGATCCTTTTCAGAGAAACGTTGCCATTCTGAATTTCCAGCAGTGTGTGGATTGTTCTACATGGAAGTGTTTAGGTCAACTCTGGCCTGATTACACCGAGTTTAATTTATGTCCTTTCCCCCTCTCCCTCTGGTTTAGGCAAGCTATAAAGTGGCAGCCATGTTCCTCTGCTCCCAATCCATTTAGCTGTCAGAGCATATTAAAACAGAGCTTCATCACCAAATTGTGAACAGGCGCTCCCCCAGCTAACCAAATCAATTCTATCTCTCTGAAAAGTAAAATGTAATTACCTTTTCTGTTTGGTTGTTGTTGCAGCTCATTTAAATGACAATGATCTATGTATACCGCTGAACTGACAGCAGGTAAACATGTTTCTCCAGGGCTGGCTAATAGGCCCTTCAATCAGAAGCTGCTCAGTGCTCTTTGACAAATAGCAGCAAATGAATACATGCGCGCGCGCACACACACACACACACATACACACAAATTCACAAAAACATATACACAATTTTTATTGGTTTAAAACTGCCATTTGGGATTGAAGGAAGGCAACTTATCTTTGATCTGATGTAACCTGCAATTGAAATGAATGTGCATTATGATTTGTCTGTCTGTCGGTTAAAGCCTGCCTGCTTCTCAAACAGGATGTGTCATGCTTTTCTCTGGAGACAGACAGAATGCTCTGAGTTGCCTTTTGCCTTTGAACAGCCTCATCGCTTGCGGCTGCCCACACCATGCAGTGGCTTATTGAGACCCATGGGGAAAAAATGTTCAAACAGTGAAATTTTATTTTCTCTATTTATGCTGCCCCAACAATACAACCCTTCAGTATATGAGCAAATTAATTAGTTCAAAAAATTGTTCAGATTTAATAAAATGCAAATGTTTTCATCTTAAAAGATACTGTATATGGGTCGGTGTTTTGTTAACTTGAAAGCCTGTTGGTGCCTTTAAGGAAATGCTCTTTAAACATCAAGAGTCTAGGTCAAATCCTAGCGTCACTCTTTTCTTTCAGCAGAGAATTCAGCAGAATCTTTTTTTTTTCTTGTGGCAGGTAAAAGGGTGTAAGGTTGAGTTATCTCAAAGCTCTCCACAAATCCAGGGGATTCAAAGCAATCAGCCATAACTTTGGTGGAATAATATCTAACATCAAATGCTCCTCCATGTGCAATCTTCCTCTCTTCAACTCCACTTTCCATTTTCTAAGGAAGGGTTTAGCTTGTCTTTTACTCTGACTAATAATCAATCAGCATCATTCCGTTGTGCTGTATGTTTGCACATAATCTCCTGGTCTTACCCATCACTAGATTTCATGTATTTTATACCAAATTCTGAATGTTTTTGGACTAACACTGTTGTTCCCAAGCACCTTTTAGATGTCTAATATTTGGAATGGATGGGCCTTGTGCAGATGTAATGAGAAAACAAATAAATTGGTATCTACCCTTTTATTTTGAAAATTAGCATAAATATCCTGATTTTGTAAATGCTATGGAGACAGATACCCCAAGTTAAAGTTCAGTGACTTTTATCTTTATGCCAAAACAGTAAATTCACTTCCTGGAGACTACTGATTAGGAAATGGCACATGGATAATGATAAATTGATCTGGCAGAAGTGCATATGGATAACCAAAGGGCACATGAAATGGGATATGCTATTAGTGGCACAGTGGATTAGCAAAGGAAGAGAGAGTGAAGGAATCTGAGTGATCGCCAGTGAGTGATCTAATGAGACTCAAGGTGTCTCCTGTCCCACGAGGCCTGGGTAGGGGGAGCTATCAGTAATTACTATCTCTTATTACATAAAGCCTCCTTTACTGCTCCTGAGGGACAGGAACTCGGACAAGACTCTGAAGCTGGTGGAGCCAATGCAGGAGAGGACTATTGTAGTGCACTATTTATAATGTTTGGATAATGATTTTCCTTATATACGCTAATTGACCGGTCTCAGCCCTTAAACCGGCTAACCCTCCAAAAATGAAGGTTTGATTATTTCACTCTGAGCATGTTTAAACTGGCATTAGCTGCTTTAATATATATTATGATTTGGGCTTGTGGTCAAAAGCAAATGTGTCTGAACAATGTTTAACACTGATTTTTAATCATGAGAGCTTTTTTTCAGCAACCCGAAAAAGTGTAAATTTTGTGTAATCATAATAAACGTCTAAATAGCAGGTAGTTTCTATCTGATTGCTCCCTTTACCCATGGAATAACAATTTTTAGTGCCACTCCATGGCTATTCCTGG
Source organism: Ictalurus punctatus (assembly GCF_001660625.3). Taxonomy (NCBI): domain Eukaryota; kingdom Metazoa; phylum Chordata; class Actinopteri; order Siluriformes; family Ictaluridae; genus Ictalurus; species Ictalurus punctatus. Next base: position 11,741,821 of record NC_030418.2, on the reverse strand, counting down.
TTGACTCTTATAATGCCAGCTTTTAGAAAACCTCCCGAGCTTTGCAAGCAAAGAAGAAACAGACGACCATGAAATATGTGCATTATTCAAGTGGTACTTTCCCATGGTCCTCTCAATCAATCACAATGAAAAGCTAAACCCCCACACCCCCAAACTCTTTCCACTGACCCCTTTTGCCATGCCCAGTAAACAGTTTTCTTTTGCTAAGTAAATAGAGGCAGAGAGAGGGAACAGCAGTAGAGGGACCCATGAGGAAACAAAAGATACAGGCCTATTATCCATGGCAAGGACAGCAAGTCTGTCTCCTGTCTTCCTCCCAAACACTCTTAATGTGTCTATCACTCTTCCTCCACTGCCAACTGCAACTGCATCCTATGATTTCCCATTGCAGACATTTCAGATTGGCCTGCAGTATCTGCTAAGGCTCTGACAGCCAGTCAGTCCTCTCAGGGTCATGCACAGTGTAGTGCAAAAGGACAAATGCAGCTGTTGTTGTGCCAAGACACAACTAACACAACAATTACACAACAGACAGCGATGTGCATAGTTGGACTTTTTGGGAATAGCGAATGCAAGGCACACAGTTTCATGAATCTGCTTGAGTAAATTTGGAATATGGGGCAACAGACCAAGACCAAACACTAACAAAATGGATTTTATACTGAAAATCTTGTACTTTGATGCAAACTCACTTCAGACCTGTAGCGTTTGCCCAAGTCAAAACTATCACTGACAATATTTGCTTTTAAAATAAATACACTGCCAATAGGTACATAATAATTCTTAATAGCTTATACTTATAATTTCTTTTCTTTTTTCTAGTGGTACAAAGGAAAATAGCTTCTTTTTTCTTTTAGGAAAAAGTGTGAATGAGAACTCTAGGGAAAAAGAATACTGAGCCTCAGGCACATCAGCAGGGATTCCTAATAAGAAATATTGATTCCTGTGTTTTCTTTAAATGGGTCTGAAGCACCAGCTGTGAGAAACATAGCATAACATTTTAAAGGTTTGTGTAACGATTGGAACTACACATGCTGCGTGTCTGAAAGATTAGGTGGGAGATTGAGAAGTGGAAATTCTATCATGAAAAAAGAGAGAGAGATATATAGACAAGCAGCATAACAAGAACAAAGAAAAGGAGAACCTGATTGCAGAGAAAGAGCTATCCTAAATTAGACGATGGAAAACGATTTAACAGGAAACCAAATGACTAAACACAGTCCTAAGAGGTGCTTTTCTGGAGCCAAACCAGATTGTAAGACCTCGGAATGAAAGAGGGACATGAAAGAGAGCCAGAGAGGAAGACAAGAGAGGAAATAATCCGGACAGGCCCAGGCTACCCTGTGAAACACTGTTCATGTCCCTGACATTGCGCTGTTGTTTAACTGCTCAGATGAGTGCATAGGCACAACAGAATATGCCATTGTTTGAGCGCTGAGGGAACAATGTCCACCCCACCCGCTGATATCAAGAGCATGCCAGTCATGTGCTTTCAGTGGTGGGTGGCTACATCCTAATCCCTGCCCCCCATTAACATTGTCACCCAACTGAACTGCAGTACTTGATCAGACAATGTTTGCTCAAATTGTTCCTGTCCCTAGAAAACATGATGGGCGGCTAGGCTCTTGAGGCACGGCTGACGATGGGAATATTTGGGCCAGCACACATAGTTCTCCCAAAAATATTACAAAGGAGTCCTCAGTCAGTCCAAGCTGCCGATGCCAGACACTGAATAGACCCATGACAGGAGGGGGCTAATAGAAATGCTGCGAATAGTGAAACAAAATAAAAGGAAAGATATATGTTTGTTGTTTGAGTCATGCCAGGCATTTTGAGAAGGGCTCAAATGAGGGGAGTTTTTGTTTTGTTGCTAGAAGTGGCCCCTAAGTCACCATTCATGTTCTCTCGCTCTGTCTGTTTCACACATACACATATACACACTCATCCATGGTTGGTACATTCGGTCTATTGTGTAGGGGTTGTGAGAAAGGCTGGTTTGTTGAGGCAGAAACTGAAACAGGGGTAGGGGGAGGACAGGAAGCATAAGCAAGTGATTGTGTTTGTATGTGAAGATGTCGCTGGCCAGTGGTTCCAGTAGGGAGCTGGTACTGGTCATGTGGACACCAACAGCCAGGGCATTATGAAGCCCCTTGCTGCCATGCTGGTGCCATCTGACAGAGCTGTGTGTGGCTGTCTAAAGAGATCCGATTCTTTATGCTTACTAATAACAGTAGCAGATTGTATGAGATGTGTGTATGTGTGTTGAACTTCATCATTCTGGACAGATTTTCCTCTGTCCTCTGTCCTCTGTCTAGCTATAACTTCAAATGCACAGCTACATCCAGCTGTAACAGCAGCACTAGATGCACCATGTATTGCACTCTTGGCACCATCCTTTGTACCTTGAGTATGCATCTTTTAAGGACTTTAAGGACCACTGATGTACCTTTAAGGCTTTACTCTAAAAGCTAATAAAGGTGCATCACACCTGATATGTTCTCATGTAAAAGATAAATACTAAACATAATATGTATGTTTGATGGTACCATCGCAGTGAAAAGTATGGATTGTTATCTTCATTTCTGAGAGCGTGAATCTCTTTAACTGCACAGTAACAGAATCCGTGCATCCAGAATCACGTACTGTGACAGTACCTACTGCATTCCATTCAGTACCTACTGCACGGCTGTTACAGTACGTACTGATCAGTTTATGTGGGACGTATGAATACAATCCGGACATATTACATCTGCCATGTTGGCAATGTCATGTGACCTACGACATCATAATAACTGCAAAAACGTAACTCATTTTTCTTGTTTAAACCTTAAATAAGTTAACAATTTACTTAGTCGTGGTTAAAAAAAAAAAAAGTACGGTTTCACCACAAGGAACAACGTTTAATACCTAGCACTTACACTTAAAAAGAGCCGACATGCCGCTTTCTGACATTTTTGACTCTGACAGATGTTCCGCGCCAGTCTCGTTGCCTTATGGGATAGTGCAGTGTCCATTGCTTAAATGTTGCAGAATCGAGGCAGAAGCAGTAGGTCTTCTGGGTATTTCTGTTTTATGAATACTAAGAATTTGGACATACTACTCCTCTGGTGTACTCCTTTTCACCAAATGTATAGTAGGGTAGTAAGGATATTCCGAGACATCCTCCCTCCTGGCAAAGATTATCACCAGTTTTACTTACTGTGAGACTCTTTTTACTTTTGGGTGCATTTTGTAGGATACGCAATAAAAAATGACATATAAAACCCACTTCCAATTACACATACCATCTTTTATTCAGGTTTTTCTGCCATACTCATCCCAGCTCTGTGGAGAATTGATGAGACAAAAAACAACTAATTAACAGCTGTCTGACTGGAAGTTCATCTTCACACCTGTGGCCACAGTCTTCTTCCTCATCATCATCCTTCTCCTCTATCAAGGCCTGCTCTTGTCTCTACAGTGACAGCTAGCAGGGAAATGCAACACACTTGGGGCAAGTGCACACATTCTCTCTTGCACACACACCTTCACTTGCATATCCTAATGGTCTGGAAAGGTGTTAATGCGTTTTTTTCAGTTAATTAACCACTTCAATTAGTACTGGGGAGCTGTGGAGGACAGCAAGAGAAAAAATGGGGCAGAAATAGAGAGAGAGAGAGAGAGAGAGAGAGAGAGAGAGAGAGAGAGAGAGAGAGAGAGAGAGGAAGGAAAAAGAGACACTAAGGGAATAAAGGTGGAGATAGCAAAAGAGAGGGGTAATAGTGTTGAAAGGTAATAAACTCAGAATTAAAGACAAATTGCATCACTGGTTGTATTTTCCTTGTCAGCATAAGGGTTAGAACAAGAGCAAAACAAGAAATTCTGCTCATTAATTTGGAGCTTTGCTAATGACCTGTAACTTTTCTAATGTTCTTGTTGACCGTTATTGTCTGGCCACTGCTGTACGAATCCCGAAATTAAACTTTACAAATGAGCGCTGAAATGAATCCTGAAAAGGTCATTCCTAGCAGCGTGTTATTTGCATTCACTTATCATTGGGTCAACTGTGCGGCAATGTAGCTCAGGCAATACACCTCCAAAATCGATGCAGTTGCAATAAGAAAAGGACAGAGCTGTGTAAAGAAAAAAAGGGATTGAAAGAAAAGCATCTCAGATAGCACTTAATTAAATATAGCATTAGCATATTATACCTCACTATAAATCTATAAATCTGTCTGGAGGGATTATTATTATCTGTCTAATGTTGTCTCTACACAGCTACCACAGAGGCTCTCATTTTCTTCACATTCTTCTTTCCTATCTTTCTTTGTCTCTTCAGTTATTTTTCTCTGCAATTCTACCTGTTCTGACCAAAATCCCACCAAATCCTCTACATAACAGGTTAACATCCTCTAAAATCCAAATAGGTCATAGGGTATCCATCCATGCCCTCATTCCTCCTGTTTTCTGTGCTCTTATTTCTTCCCTAACATGTCAGCAGGCATGAGGAAGAGATTTCTGCATGCTCCATAGTGTTTATATTCCTCCTAAGCCTAGCATCAATTGATTAGCGAGACTTCTACTGGCACTGCCAACTTGCTCTGATGTCTATTAGTGCACAGCTCAGAATGCCACTACTAATAATTGTGAATTATCACTCTCACTCGTTTGAAGATGGGACCTCATATGTTTTCACTCTCTGACATTGTCACTAGCCATGTCTCTATCCACGTATTTTTATGTGAATTCTGGAATATTGCATACAAAAACGTTGTATGGAAACACCAGATCTAAATAAAATTTATAAAATAAGTTTCTTATGCGCTCAATTGTGGTGGATAACTTTTTTATTCGGTAAGAAAACATGAGCAGTAACTACGATAGGAATATATTTACTGAATTAATTCCTTGATGCGCATCACAAAGTCAAATCATGTGATTGGATAATTGGCTGATGTGATTTTTTTTCTGTCAGAACTGGGGTGCGCATAACTGGACTAACCAGCGGACCAATCTCGTTGCACAACATTTCAAATCTCAGATGTTTTTGTCATTCTGAAATGCCTGAGCCAACGTCTGTCATTGACATTATTTTGTTATTTATAATTATGTTTTATGCAATATTCCAATTTTTTGTGTAAGTTAAATTAACAACTTGGATGGAAATATAGCTACTGTTTTCAGTATTATCACAGTAGTACCTATGGTGAAAAAAAGTGCCATGTGCTTCTTCTTTTTGGATCTGTGTCCATACTTCTCTGTGAGTGGTTTGTTCTGCTTGATTGTGTGCACCTGTTCCTTATTCTCCCTTAGTCTATGTATACACCTCGTCTTTACTGTTGTTTGTTGCAGTCTTGTCATGCATTTTGCAGTCAATATCAAGCCATGTCCCTAATTCCATGTTTCCCTTTTGTATCTCCAGTTGTGTGATTCTTGCTGATTTTATCCTGCAGTCTTCCTCCATTAGTAATTATGGCATTGCATTATGTCTTTCTGTGTACTGACTCCCACAAAACTTTTTGTGATTCTTGGATTCCCCTTAATAAACTGCACACTGAGCATACAAACTTTCATAGAGTCTTTAAACACCTGTTACAATTACAGCTTATGTGACAATATTTGTATAGGTGAAGACATCAGTTGCATTGCAGCATGGGGTCTGAACATAAAGAAACATGTTCAGTTGAAAGATACTCATGGGTATTTGACCACCAAAGATGCATTTGTCACCTTTGGGTGACCCGTCGTGTGCAGCCTGAGGTGGTGTGTAGTGAGTGTCAGTGGAATGCTTTGTGTGACATTCTGTGGCTTCACTGTAATTGACTTGGAGGTGGACTGTGAGTTTCAGGAGCTGGTGTGCATATATTCTGCTATGGATCAGAGGCACATTGGAAGTCCATGGGGAGCTCCAACTATGAACATCAATCTAGGAAGCATTTGAGTTTTGTGATGATTAAAATTAGTTACACAAAGCGTTTCCACACAGGAGTCACTAGGGATGTTACATGCTCAAGGTTCTCATTTCCTATGTCTATATAGCCCTGTTTCAAAGATCAGAACCCTGAATGACCTTGTGTTTATTTATGGATCCAGGTTGATTTTTTGCAGGCTTTCCCAATGGGGGCATGAAATTCTCTCTATTCTTTTAAAGGATGTTAAATGAAATCATGGATCCTTGGAAAAGGGCAGAGACAGAGCTGAGGTAAAGAAAGTCAGACCTCAGCAAAATGAGTAGATTCAGAAAATGTTTTTTTTTTGCACAGCTGTGTTCATGGATAATACCTAACATTCCAGCAATGCATGACGAGGATTTGCTGCTACATAGCCATGATGAACAGCAACAGTCTACCTCAATGGAATAGTCTTATTGTGGCTCTGAATTTCCCACTTTGGTATTCCTACACTTATGATAAGATGTGATATCTTCTCACAGCATTGCTCCAAATGCCCCCTTAGCCTGTCAGAAGTTATACAAATCCAGCCTCACTCTCCAGAAACTCCTGGAGTGAGTCATCATAAGTTCTTTAAAAAAAAAAAAAAAAAAGAATGTCTTTTCATATATCTTCATCACAATTAAAAGGCTTTTCAGAGCCTGTGTGGGTTCTTGATGAGGTATTTAATTTATAATTAATGGACAATACTGAATATTTTAAGAGAGGGTGAAATAAGGTAGCATATCTCTAACTGGGATTGTCACAAAAACTACACAGTCTCCTCTAAACTATAAGACCAAACGTATGTGGACACCTGACCATCACACTCATATGTGGGTCTTCCTTCAACTGTTCCCATGAAGTTGGAAGTACACGATTGTATAGGATGTCTTTGTATTCTGTAACATTTAAATTTAGATGGCAGCATGACAGTGCGCCTGTGCACAACGCAAGGTCCATGATGACATGGTTTGCCAAGGTTGGAGTGGAAGGATTCGAGTGTCCTGCACAGAGCCCTGACCTCAACCCCACTGAACACCTTTGGGATGAATTGAAATGGTGACTGTGCTCCAGGATTCCTCACGCAACGTCACTGCCTGACCTCACTAAAGGTACATTCACACATACAGTGATTTTATCGCTGCAAGTCGCCAGTCGCTGTACTATGATGTCCCCAGTAGGCGTTCCTACTACTGGTTGCCGTAGTAACATGGGTGCCCTGACGTTCCAATTTTGACAACAAACCAGTTTTCTAGCTGCTAAAATTAAACATTCTGGAGAGAGATGATCTTATATAAAATTCACCAGTGTATGTATGCATCATATCCTATGAGATGAATGAGGAGCAGTGTGTGGTATCTGCCACTGTGACCACCTATATGTGGCAAAAGCGCAAGCGGCAATTAGCTTAGCTTAGCTTAGTGTGTTTAAAATGAAATAATAATAATGAAACACTCACTTTTTGTGAGCTCCTATCTCAGTAAGCATCACCATCAGTAGCTGCGTTTACATGGACAACAATAATCCAATCTCAACCCGATTAAGACCATACTTTGATTAAGAAACTACCATGTAAACAGCAATTTTTACTTACCTTAATCTAATTAAGGTCATACTCGAATTAAGCTCTAATCGAATTAAGACAGGTGGAGTACTCCTGTTTTAGTCGCATTATGGACATGTATTACAGACATGTGAACACCTCAATCACATTATGAACGTCGTGTGAGAGTTTTCACCGCATTTTGCGACAGGACACGATCACACACGGCAGTTCTCAACATTTTACGGCGAACAAGAGAGTTCGGCTGCGTCCCAAACCGCATACTTCCTTACTATAGGCCTGTAGTGGGGAAAAATACATGTATCTCAGCTACTATATAGACGGTAAGTACGCGGTTTGAGACGCAGCCCACGGCTTCAAGCAGTTGTCTATTAGCACGTATAGCATGACAAATAATTAACTGCACTTAAAGCGTTCGTTAAAAAAATTAAATAAAAACACCCAAAACTGTATACAGTACCATAACGAAGACGAACTGTATGTTGATAAGTGAAATTCTAGAAGGACGTCGGACACCGTGGCACGGTGACATAATGACGCGAGCTGTTAATCTAATTATGATCTATAACATGTAAAACGGGACCATGACAGGAGTATTCTAAAAGCAACTCATGTAAACACCTTAATCACATTATTATCTTAATCACAGTACGGTCAATAATTAGATTACTGCTGTCCATGTAAACGTAGTCACTGTGTCATTGGCTATGTTTGATAGCAACCGGGAGCCGGATCGCAGCTCTTCCGGCTTGATCCTGCACGTTCCCGGGCGCCAAAGAAGCACAAGCCGGACATTTCACCCAAGATAAGCGCTACACTGGGATTTTGCTCGATTGCAACAAAAAGTGAGTGTTTCATTATTATTTCTTTTATTTTTATTATTTGCTTTAAACCTGCTAGGATCCTAAACTAAGCTAAGCTAAGCTAATTGGCTACTGCCGCAATGGCGCTGCTTCTGCTAGTGAGCACGGGTGGCTACAGATCACGTTTGTCTTCACTCCCATTGATAGTTGCTGCACAGAGTTGCTCCAAATTCACATAAAGTTAAACCTTTCTCAACTTTCAAAGTCGCTGGACACGCCCACATCTAGTCTTCAATGGTCGCCACTGCTCATGTCGCCGGAACTCGCTAGCTCTCAATGAAAATTAATGGTCTCCAGACGCTTTGTCACTGCAAGTCTCTGTATGTGTGAATGCACCTTAATGCTCTTGGGGCTTTTGGAGTACAAATCCCCACAGCCACATTCCAAAATCTAGTGGAAACCCTTTCTTGAAGAGTGGAGGCTATTATAACAGCAAAGGGTGACTAAATCTGGATGTTCAACAAGCACATATGGCTGTGATGGTCAGGTGTCCACATACTTTTGCCATATAGTGTATTTTTAACTCTAGAATTATCCTCCTCAGTATACAGTCTTTATTACTAAGCTGTTATAACATGAAGCCCTTATTAGCTTCTTGCAGAGGAAACTTTTTTGTGTGTGTCTGTTCATCCCATTATGTTTCTGGATCAGATCATTAATTGCAATCATATACTGAGTCATGCAGAATGATTTGGGGATCAGTCAAAAGGTCAGAGGTCAAACTCAGCTCTGGCATTTGCCACTACTTCACTCTGTGGTGACATCATTTATGATCAGCTGTTGTAGGGATTATCTGATAGTCTGTCCAGTGTCCATTTTTAGCTGATGATAAAAACCCAGCTTAGGGAAGCTCTTGAAGATAAAAGTCATGTTGATCTGCTGTCTTTGGACACACTGGGATGATTTCAATATTGTTTATAACATTCCATCATCAACTCCCCCACACCATTTTACCATACTGACATCCCAGTTGCTATTGTGAGCACCAGTTCAAAGCTTTATTAACTCAAATAAAGTTTCATAGATCGCCCAATGGACCATGACAACATAACTGCAAACTACAGGAGTAAAAAAAAATCCACAAAAGTATTTCAACTCAGTTTCACTTAAAAGAAATGCCAAAAAAAAAAAAAAAACATAATTCATTCATCTTCATTCATCTTGCTGGATAGTCAGGATAGTTTGAAAAATCAACCAAACATTTTGTCAACCCATACAAAGAATATTGATTTAGATACATTGTGATGTCTATCATGGGTAGGTGGATTTTAGTGACACATTTGTGAGTTGCATCTTGAAGGGAGGACAATGAGGGCGTGTTAAAAAGAAATGAAGTGCCTACTAACTTCTGGTGCACGGAATATCCGCATGTGTGAAAGTGAATCAAGGACAGCCTTTTACCACATTGACAAGGTGAACTCATGACTGCTTAAAGCAGACAATAGAACTGACTGCTAGAGTATCAGGTAGTGTTGAAGGCATGTCACACATCTGCCTGTATGGGGCTAATTAAATCCTTTAGTAGTTGTGAGGAAGCAGTGACTTAACAGACACCACACAGACACAGGCGCGGATTAGCAAAATGTGGTGCTCCATGGTGGCCACACTTATGCCCCCCTCCTCCCACATTACATGTAAAAAAAAATAAAAATAAAAAAAAATTTGTGAAATTTACTATGGCTATAAAGTCCATAGATTTACATGAACTTATAGCTAAAGTACGGGCTCACTACACAGACTATAGAAAAATGTAAGACCCAACCAAAAAAAAACTGACACCATACATAGACATGGTCCTACAAGTGGCATCCTAGCCCTTACTGATGCTCAAATCTGAATGTAACTCACTTGCCAATGCAATATGTCATGGTAAATATCATTATTTTCATCATAAATGGCCTGTATTAGAACTACATGCAATTACATACCATTACAGAGTATGTCTAAATAATCATTGCACACATATATACCAAATAAGCTAAGACCAAGAAAGACTTTTGCAAGCAACACATCAACAGCTGAATTCAGCACCACCAAGACGCACAACAGCGAAACATACACTGACTTCACAAGCATCACTAACTGAGCAACTAGTTAAAAGAGAAAACTGTTCCACAATTACCAAATCGACAACAGCGTCACATATTTGACCAGAAATGATAAAAAATAAGCCTTACCTTTAGCAGAACACCTACTTTCTAATTAAATCTAAATCTGAAGAAAAAAACTTGCGATTGCGGGTACATTGTGAATAGTGGCTATGTGTCGTGATAGTTTTTTTAGCTTGTGTTTACCGTGACCCTGAAAAGGATAAGCGGTATAGAAGATGGATGGTGGACCAAGATGGCGGCGCACACAGTTGCTGCGGCTCACGGCTCTCCTTTCCAGTCAAAAAAGGAGTGGCTCTTAATTTCATTGTACATATGTATAGTGACAATAAAAGGCATTCAATGGATGGATGGTTTACCGTATTTTGCCATATCTGTATAGTTTGCTATATCTTTCTCTTAGTTTGTGTTCGCAAAGCCCAAACTGGGGTCGGGGGCACATACACCCAATCGCAATTCTTTATATGCATATATTTTTATACTCTCTCTCTCTCTCTCTCTCTCTCTCACTCTTGACCCCTTTCCAACAGAGGCTATATGATGTTGATACCCATCTTTTCACACTGAGGACAACTGAGGGACTCGTTCACAACTATTACATAAGGTGCAAACATTCACTGATGCTCAAGAAGGCAACACAAAACATTAAGCACTAGGGGGATGTAAACATTTTAACAGGATGATCAGTGTAAAAAAATATGCAGAAGATGATGGAAAAGTAAAGAATGTGCAGGACCTGGAGGATTTTTCTGAAGAACAGTGGGCAGTTTAACTGCTCAGGACTAACAAGGGACTCATGAACAACTATCACAAAACAAACACAGTCGTTGATCATCCAGGTAACGACACACGGGATTAAGAATCAAGGGTAGGTAAACTTTTGAACTGGGTCATTTTTATAAATTCAGCTATTATCTTGTCTTGTGGACTATATGTAAACATCTGTTATGTGAAATCGATTATTCAGTACAGTACTAAATAAACAACAACATGGGAATTTTATGATCCCTCTTATTTTGTTAACAGTGTTAAGATTTAACAGATTGTGTTTTTGAGTATGATGCTACAAGCTTGGCACACCTATTTTTGGGCAGTTTCTCCCATTCTTCTTTGCAGGACCTCTCGAGCTTCATCAGGTTGGATGAGGAGCATCGGTGCACAGCCATTTTCAGATCTCTCCAGAGATGTTCAATCGGGTTCAAGACTGGGCTCTGGCTGGGCCACTCAAGGACATTCACAGAGTTGTCCTGTAGCCACTCCTTTGTTATCTTGGCTGTGTGCTTAGGGTCATTGTCCTGTTGGAAGCTGAACCTTCAACCCAGTCCTAGGTCCAGAGCGCTCTGGAGCAAATTTTCATCAAGGATGTCTCTGTACATTGCTGCATTCATCTTTCCCTCAATCCTGACTAGTCTCCCAGTTCCTGCTGCTGAAAAACATCCCCACAGCATGAAACCACCACCATGCTTCACTAAAGGGATGGTATTGGCCAGGTGATGACTGGTGCCTGGTTTCCTCCAGACATGACGCTTGCCATTCAGACCAAAGAGTTCAATCTTTGTTTCATCATGGTCTGAGACTCCTTCAGGTACCTTTTGGCAAACTCTAGGCAGGCGGTCATGTGCCTTTTACTGAGAAGTCCGTCTGGCCACTCTACCATACAGGCCTGATTGGTGGAGTGCTGCAGAGATGGTTGTTCTTCTGGAAGGTTCTCCTCTCTCCGCAGAGACACGCTGGAGCTCTGTCAGAGTGACCATCGGGTTTTTGGTCACCTCCCTGACTAAGGCCCTTCGCCCCCAATCGCTAGGTTTGGCCGGGCGGCCAGCTCTAGGAAGAGTCCTGGTGGTTCCAAACTTCTTCCATTTATGGATGATGGAGACCATTGTGCTCAGTGGGACCTTCAATGCTGCATAAATGTTTCTGTATGCTTCCCCAGATCTGTGCCTCGATACAATCCTGTCTCGGAGGTCTACAGACAATTCCTTGGACTTCATGGCATGGTCTGTGCTCTCACATGCATTGTTAACTGTGGGACCTTATATAGACAGCCTTTCCAAATCATGTCCAATCAACTGAATTTACCGCAGGTGGACTCCAATCAAGTTGTAGAAACATCTCAAGGATGATCAGTGGAAACAGGATGCACCTTCGCTCAATTTTGAGTGTCATGGCAAAGGGTGTGAATACTTATGTACATGTGCTTTTTTTGTTTTTTATTTTTAATAAATTTGCACATATTTCAAACAAACTTCTTTCACGTTGTCTTTATGGGGTATTGTTTGTAGAATTTTGAGGAAAATAATGAATTTAATCCATTTTGGAATAAGGCTGTAACATAACAAAATGTGGTAAAAGTGAAGCGCTGTGAATACTTTCCGGATGCACTGTATATATGTATATATATTGTATTAGCTGTTAATTTTGTATCTGTTTGCATCTCTTCCAGTAAATAATATATAGAAAATATGACAAATATTATGAAGGCCTAGTTGTTATCATTTGGTGCTCCCCATTGGCTGGTGCCCCAGGGCACTCTCTCAATCCTATATATGGATAATCCAGCCTTGAACATACACACATGTAAAGCACTGCTTAAGATAGATTGCACATAGACAGCAAAACTAGAAAGCAGAACACACTTGGACATAGACGAGGAAGTGAAAAACAGATCAGCGGATGTAAGTATGTTTAGGCAGAGCTCCACAAATGTGACTGTACTGGCCACACTGCAGTATATAATGTTATTTAAGTTATTCCCTTTTTTTCTCAGAAACCTAACAAGTAAAACAACCTTGAGGTTTTTGAGTGTTTTTGATTTCTGCGTCTAAGTGTAATGTAATGAAACAATACGTAGTGCCTCCCAAGACACCTCTTCACCCCAATCTCCAAAGCAATTCTATAAAACAAAGCAATTATATCTAATTAAAACCATTCAAATGTTAACAGGGAAAAGAGCAAACTAACTAAAAGTTACAACTTTAGTTCCTGAATGCAGGGGCTTGACAAAGCAGTTGTGGAGAGACTTTTTTTTTCTAACTGGAGGAGAGGCTATCGTGGGAAGGTTCTTCATTAAGCAGCACAGTACTAAAGAGGTCCTTCATTAGCAATGTTAGCAGCTAACGATCACATAGGAGGGAGGCAGGTTTATCACCCCAACCAGAGTGCAGTTGCCCCACAGTTACATGTAAGTGATGAAAAACATTTTCCTGATTTCTGAATTATGTAAAGGGATGGAACCAAATGCAAATTTTTTTTATTGTATTGAACAAAAAATGTGTTCTGAACAAATACAAATACAACTTTTTTAAATCACTAGTTTGCTACATATTACTATACAAACACATCCAAAATTCAGAAGAGATAAACCAGTTACTGACAGTGAATGAAACTGGTATGTGTTGTTATCTTTTGTGAAGGGAACATTTAAGAGCATGAAGTCAGCTGTTAGTCCAGTTGCTTATTAGAGATTTGAGACTAAAGCTCACACAAATGGATCAATAATAAAGACCAAGTCTAAACACACTCATGAGTAGACTTCATGAGCTTTGCTGTGCTGAGTATTCTCCATCGTAAATAAAAGAATGCTGTTGTAGTAAAGTCTGACCATTCAGTTAATACCATTCGGTATTAGAGCCATGGGGCACACAGTAAAGCACAGTGTAGTGCTTAATCGGCAAATTCATCCATTCTCAGAGGTTTTGGGTCCACAAAAATAGATTAATCAGTTGCAAAAGGATAATATATAGTCGTGTTTAATAGGCCTATCTATGCACGTACAAACAGTAATTTCATTAGTTTCAATCAAGTCTTGGTAATAAAATGCTACAAAATTTATTTTAGCTAATATAAAGCCAAGCTGTTCAATTAAAAAGGATGTTGAGATGGTTTCAGGGGAGATGGTTACAGCCTCTACAGAGAGGGGGGGGGGGGGGGGGGGGGGACTTTTATGGTAATTTCTGAGAAGGCATTTGGATGACATATACTATAAGACCTTCAACTAGTGCATGATATCAATTATTGGAAGGACTGTGATTTTACAGTTTTTTGGTTGCTTTGTTTGTATAAAGTACAATCAATTAGTCGCAGTTGCATCTTCCTCCACCAACAATCCCTGACAGTAATAAACAAGATCTAAATTACAATCCAAGCACAAAGCTGCTCAGTTGAATGTCAGAGGCCCAACACTGTTTCTCCAGCAGCTTTAGAATTTGAACTCCTCTTCTGGTACACACTAGTTAAGAACACACACTCTTAACCGTAGAGCTACCGCTAATTACATTCCTTAGCCCAATGTTCAGTTGCACATACAGAATATAGCCTACATAATCAAGAAATTAGCTCCTGCTGCCAAGAGCCTCGTAGCTCATCTGCTGGAACTGTTCTGCCTTCTTGCACATTAGACTCTCGTTTAGCAGCCATCTGTTTCACAGTTTTGTTTGTGACAAGGGTGTAGAGACCTTTTTGTGTGCCACCGGTGCAGCTTGTGTTTATAGCCATGGCAGGTAAGGTATAGATATGTGACTGCAGTTCTTTGAAGAAGCAATTGATAATAAATGTATAGGTAGCAATAATTACAGCATAGTACACAAAATGACACGTAATCCACAAAAACAAGACATGCCATATGAAAGTACTTGTGAGGCTGTCTTCAAATATCAATTGGTTTTACTTCTAAAAGCCTCAGAACTACTTTGCTTGCACAGATGATATTGTCGAAAATATGTTATTTCACCGAAAACTTGGTGGACCATGCTGCAATTTTAACACCTTTAATGATGAAGCACTCAGTTATTTAGTATAGTTATTCCCTGGAATCTTCTTTTTGTCAGTGATATTTGTTTAGATATTTGTTGTTGTTATTATTGGTAGTAGTGGTACTAGTAGTGGTAATAGCACACCCTGGCTTTTTTTTTTTTTGCAGTTCCTGACAGGTTATTACCCAGTCCAAGTTAATCCAACTTTGGAGGAAAGTTGTATTGGACTATTGGGGGAACAGAGGAAAAGCTATTGTGTATTAGCTTGGTTCATCGGTTTTTTCATTGTTTATTTTTTAATGCATTGTTGAATTAAAAATACATTATTTCGTGTACTTTTTGCTGCAGAGTATTGTAGCACTCCATTTAATTACCTTCTGGAATTATTTACAGAATATTAGGCATGGTGATCTGTGTAGAAAGAAATTAGACATACCTGCCCTCAAGCAGCTCTAGTGCATAATGTGAGTATGTGAATACACATGTAATTACAGAGGATTATGCTGGAGGACAAATTATTCTGATCTGTTAGTTTAATGAAATAATTGTTGCTGTACCAGAGATTATTGTTTAAGAATCATGCAGCAGAGCAATGCCGGTGTGCATCGAATTACAGTGTCTGCTTAAATGTAAAGGCCTCATATTACATAATCTGGGCAGAGAAGTGTTTGATGTGATGTAATGTCTACATGCAATGCACAAATATGATGCATATATAGGGGTGTTTGAAAGTTTGTGAACCCTTTAGAATTTTCTATATTTCTGCATAAATATGACCTAAAACATCATCAGATTTTCAGAAGTAGACCCAATTAAACAAATGAGACCAAAAAAACCCATATATTACTCTGTCATTTATTTATTGAGGAAAATTATATTTTATCTCTGTGAGTGGCAAAAGTATGTAAACCTTTGCTTTCAGTATCTGTTGTGACCCTTTTGTGAAGCAATAATTGCAACTAAACGTTTCCAGTAACTGTTGATCAGTCCTGCACATCGGCTTGAAGGAATTTTGGAATTTTGGGATGTTGGTGGGTTTCCTTACATGAACTGCTTGCTTCAGGTCCTTCCACAACATTTCTACTGGATTAAAGTCAGGACTTTGACTTGAACATTCCAAAACATTAACTTTATTCTTCTTTAACCGTTCATTGGTAGAACGTTTTGTGTGCTTAGGGTCATTGTGTTGCTGCATGACGCACTTTCTCTTGGGATTCATTTTATGAACAGATATCCTGACAATTGTTTTAGAATTTGCTGGTATAATTCAGAATTCATTGTCCCACCAATGATGGCAAGTCGTCCAGATGCAGCAAAACAGTCCCAAACCATGATACTACCACCAGCATGTTTCACAGATTGGATAAGGTTCTGATGCGGAAATGCAGTGTTTTCCTATCTCCAAACATAACGCTTCTCATTTAAACCAAAATTTTTTATTTTGGTCTCATCTATCCACAAAACATTTTTCCAACTTTAACAACTTTAGCAAACTGCAGAGGGGCAGCAATGTTCTTTTTGGAGGGCAGTGGTCTTCTACTTGCAACCCTACCATTGTGAGAGAGGCCTTTAGTTGCTTAGAAATTACCATGGATTCCTTTGTGACCTTGCAGATTATTAGATCGTCTTGCTCTTAGAGTGATCTTTGTTGGTTGATCACAACTGGGGAAGGAAACAGTGGTTTTGAATTTCCTCAATTTCTACACAATCTGCCTGACTGTGGATTGGTGGAGTCCAAACGCTTTAGAGATGATTTTGTAACCTTTTCCAGCCTGATGAGTCCTCAGAAACCTCATTTGTTCATGCCATGATACACATCCACAAACATGTATTGTGAAGATCAGATTTTGATAGATCCCTGTTCATTAGATAAAACAGGGCACTCACTCACACCTAATTGTCCTCCCATTGATTGAAAACATCTGCCTTCAAATTAACTGCTAATCCCAAAGGTTCACATACTTTTGCCACCATGCACTCACAAGGGTGCACGGTGGCTTAGTGGTTAGCACGTTTGCCTCACACCTCCAGGGTTGGGGGTTCAATTCCCACTGTGGCCGTGTGTGTACAGGGTTTGCATGTTCTCCCCGTGCTGGGGGGTTTTCTCTGGGTACTCTGGTTTTCCCTCCCAGTCCAAAGACATGCATGGTAGGCAGATTGGCATGTCCAAAGTGTCTGTAGTGGATGGAAGGAGCCTCCCCTGAGCAACGTTCAGTATCGTACTGCTGAGTGGCTAATCCTTCCACCATGATGGTTCCACTATGAAGAGGAACCTCGACACGAAAAGAAGAAAAAGCCACTCACAGATATGAAATAGTGGATCCTTTTCCTCAATAAATAAATGACCAAGTATAATATTTTTGTCTTGTTTGTTTAATTGGGTTCTGGTTGTCTACTTTTATGACTTCTGAAAATCTGATGATGTCTTAGGTCATATTTATGCAGTTATATAGACAATTCTAAAGCATTCACAAGCTTTCAAGCACCACTGTATCTGTCTCCCTGTTGATTCAGGTGGGAAAATGCTGTTCAGATCTAGACTAATAAACACCTCAGTAAACAAGCCAGCCACAACCTGTTTCGTGTTTCACAGGCCACTGCATATGTGGCTTAGGAAAATGTTAACAGGGAGATGTCATCTCCACGACTGAATGGCACAGTTTCTATCCTGAAGGCATGAGTGATGGGAAGCAGTGGGGTGACAGATGACGAGGCAACAGCAGCCCTATTCTTAGTAAGCAGTCATTGTTTGTGCTCAAATGTTATGGACTACATTATTCTGTCAACTTGTGTGTGTGTGTGTGTGAGAGAGAGAAGCTTTAATTAATAGTGCCTGTAACCTGTTTGACATAAGATTGGAAAGCAGAGCACTTTTTGTTTGAACTGGGATTTTTTTGGTCTTGTTGTGTTTTTTTCATCTGCACACTCCTTCTTCTTGCTTTGAAACCTCAGGGGTGTTCCCGTCTGGCAGCAGACAAGACAGGAGACATGCACTGTGGAAGCTTTTCAGTTGGAGGTTTCTAGAGATTAAATCAGAACACAGTGAGTTACTGCTGACATTCTGATTCTCTGATGTCTATTCACACATACTGTGGTATACATCTTGTTTTAAACCTGAGAATAATCATTCCTCCTGCAGCAGCTCGTGACCATAGATTAATAATGACATGGCCTCAAACTAAATTAAGTCAAAAGGTTATCACACTTTATATATTGTATACTACAGGCTACTGTCTAATGAATTATTAGAGCAATGATGTAATAGGCAGCTGAGAGTCAACAACTTGCAGTCATCCCGCATACAGTGACCTGTATTCCGTATAGCAGGTGTGTTTCTCAGGTTTCAGCTAAATTAACTACATCTGAGAAACCTCAGTAGGGGGCATGGTGACTTAGTGGTTAGTATGTTTGCCTTGCACCTCCAGGTTTGGGGGCTTGAATACCAATTCTGTGTGTGGAGTTTTACATGTTGCCCCTATGCTTTGGGGGTTTCCTCCAGGTACTCTGGTTTTCTTCTCCACTCCAAATACATGTGTAGTAGGCTGATTGGCATTTCCAAATTGTCTGTAGTGAATGTAAGTATGATTGTGACCTGTGATGGGTTGGTACCCCGTCCCAATTCTGAATTGCTATAAAACAATATCTTAGCAGCCACAGAGTATTTTTAAACTAGCCTAATCTGGCAGCCCTGTCATGCTCCGTGAGCTCACTGCCCCGTGATTGTGCAACCTCTAGAAAGGCAAGCCCGTCAATGAAATATCAAAGTATATCTGTCAAATAACATTTATAAATGTTGGTCATTCAAAAGAGGTCATTAGTATTTCAACAGAATTGAAAATTTAAATTTCAAATTGTGAATGAATACTCCAATCCTGTAATGAATAATTTCTACTAAGCAAGTATTCATTCTTGGTTGGCAATTTTAGAAAGTGCTCATTTGCTTCCATGTGCAATTTATGGTTGTTGTCATCATCTATTCCATCAGACAAAGGTTTCATTTTATCCCTGGGTCATCCTTTTATCACCCCTCTGTAAATGAATGTGCATTCACCTCCACAAATTTAATCTCCGTGGTAGGCTGATCCACTAGCATGCTAATCATGCTAATTAGTTGAGACATGCAGACAGTGTGGTAGTTCTGTCTGCTAGGTACATGTGCACAGCTGCATCATTTGAGCATATAGGTTTATAATTCTCAGGATAAAGTAGACAAAGGCCTGTAAACCTTATTTCAATAATAATAACATATATACTTGAGGTTTTACTATTCAAAAATCTTTCCTATATGGTTATTGGATTATAGCAATATTGTCCAAGCAATAGAGGTGTATGGAGGATAAGTCATTACTGATAAGCCATCAGTGTGTTACAGTATTTTTGAGACAGTACGTGTTTAAGCTTCATAGCACTATAGTTTCTGGTTTATAAGCCTTTTCTTCACCTATTCCATGAATTCACAAACACACTGAGGAGATTGGATGGACAGGATGTCTGGTATTGGGGTTAGAATGTCCCCAATAGGACCATCAGGCTACTTTGGCTATTCACACCCATCCCCCTTTGACAAGGGCACACCTGCTCCTGGTACACACTGACAGCATGCATCCATGGACAGCGAGCCACAAATAGCTGCCTCACTCCCAGCGGCTCACCCAACCATGATTTATGAACTAAGTCTAATATCTGCACAACAATGGCCTAACCTTGGGTAACAATGACTTGTCAAGCCACTGACTCTAAATGCCATGTATACTTGTGCTCTGACGTCGAGGTCGTTTTAGTTCGTTTAGAAGCCAGCAGAGTTGAGAGAAGGCAATTAAATGGAAGATCTGACAGGTTATTAGATCGTGTTCTATTATCTGTGACACCAAATCTGCTTTAGTTAAGCTTGCTGGAAGAAAATATTACTATATACATATATAACACTTTGTAACCTGCAATATTGCATGTAGTGAATATTCAGTGTCCACAGAGGGATGCTTTATTGGTTCCAATAAAGAGAATCTTGCTCACAGTTTCAGTATAAATGCATCAGTCATTTACTATCATAAACGTATAAAAAGATGGAGCACAATTTCTTTTGAACTGAGAGCGTTCTCAGAGGGAAGTGGTTAATTTATCAGTTTGAAATCAAATTCTAAACACTATTCAAGCTGTTTAATTAGACGTTCATATGATACACAACTCTAGCTTCCTGGAGCTTTTGATTTGATCACAGTGACATCTAATGTCCCAAAGCACCGCAAGTTATTCTGCAGAGATTTGTGGGGGGGTCTTTTCTTCTAACACACTGAATCTAGCTCAAGGGGTCCTTAGTAATAATATGAGTTGAATCATGTGTGTTAAATAAGGTAGATTGTTAAACTTTTTGTGTTCAAAATCACATCAGGCAAGACTGAACTTTAATCAGCCAAGTCCAAGTAAAGACCCAGACCAACGTGGCTGAGAGCTTGAGACTAGACTAAGACCACACTAGAAGTTACACAATGTAAACATATAACGAAGACCAGAAACATGTCAGTTCAATTCAAGACCATGAATCTGAATTCACTTTCCAAGCCATATTAAAATGTATTGATTATTTTAACTTTTGCTACTTAAAACATCTATGTTTGAAAGCAATGACATCAATGACTTTATCAATACTTCCTAATTTTATTTCTAAAATTTTTAGCACCTAGCTAACATTTAGCTAACAAAGGCATGAACATTGCTGGTAAACACTGACAACTAGTGAGATTAATTGCCTGATAACATTAGCTAACGTCATTTGAGACAGTTAATTTAGCTAGATAATGTTAGCAGATCTTAATATGAAATGTTTACTGTACCTTAGTGTAAAAATTCAAAGTAGTGTCCCCGTAAATTATATGTTGACTTTGAGTGAATACACTATACAGGACTAAAGAGCCCCTGATAATGAGAGTGCACTGGAGTTCACTACAGCTACATGGGTAGGAATGGAGCATTTCCATTTTTTTTTAAATTAGTAACTACATAATTATTAAATTCCACATTGAATGTCACTCACGTTCGATCCTGGAGCCCAAGCCCTGAACAAACGTATCCAGGTTCATGACAATACCAAGATTCAAGACTGATCTTCAGTACTACAATGCTACTAAACTCTACAGTACTGTGGCCCACCCATGATTGGAGTCTTAACACCCTGGTTTAGCGCTGCAAGGTCCGATGTTTCAGCACTGAACTCAAAATATGTGTTCCAGCAAGCCCTAAGCTCCCAGCAATGTGGAGCTGCAGAAGTGACCGCTCCTTTCTGTGACCGCTAGCTCCAGGCTGTGATGAGAGAATAATCTCAGCCAGAGCAGTTCCACTGAGGCAAAGGCCTCCTCCACAAGCCCACACCCCAGCATTCTGCTCGACCCTTTTGGCTCAGCAGGCACACTCGGCTGCTTACTGGGTCCCTTGAGCAGCTGCAGAGACCCACCCAGAGGCTTTCTCCTCCTCCGCTTGGAACATTCTGTGCAGATGTTGGTGTGCAATAAAGACACAACACTGCATAAGCTCTATAAGACAGCTTCAGATAGGCAGCTAACAGCTTAAAGCTTTTCCACGTGAATTAAAAATGCCATCCAGTGAAAAAATATTCAACACTGGGGAAAAAAAGCAACTAAAACTGACTTGTCAGTGTAAACTTAGTGAGTGTTCCATGGATCCTGTTTAGTTCCATCTTAAATGAGGATTATTAATGTTTGCTTTAAAAAATAATAATAATAATAATAAAAAAACAACTAAAAAAGAACCAAGAGAAACATTCATTTTCAAACCGACACAATGGTTCTGGTTATTTTCTTTCCTTTCTTTCAACTTCACTGACACAAAAATGAATAAGCCCTGATACTCTTCCATTCACCCACCATCCAAAATTGCATGTTTTCACCATACAAAATTGAGTCTGATCTACATTTTCTGAAGCTCAGTGTCTCATGCCCAACAGGATAAATTGATCTTTGGAGGCTGCTGACAGATTGACTGGGCTGAGGTGATCTGAGGAAAATGGTTTGCTTTAACAGTGAATTTGGATTGGCTGGATAATGTCTTCCATTCTGGCCCTGTCTAACCATATCTTCCCTGACAGATTGTAAAATGCAAGTGTATTGGTGGGAATGCTGCTTGGACTGGATAAGGATGAGATCGTTAGGGTAAGATAATGTTTTCTCTGCTCCCCTCCACCTGTGCTGTTCCTTAAAGGGTGAATATCCACTCATATCTTCTGAATAAAATAAAAGGAAGGAACATTCTGAGATTCTGAGATGATTCGTAGATTACAGGCTCCCACCCACCACTGTAGTCTCATATTTAAATGTCATATGCATACATCATCTGATTTATCCTCCTAAACATATCATTTGCATAAACCACACCCTAATATATGCAGGCACTATAATATTGGAGTAATGAAAGGAAAGCATACAGCAGTTATAGCAGGTACAGTTATGCAAGATCAAATGAATTGCAGTGAAGCTAAGTTAGCTGCTCGTGTCTGAGGTTGCTGAAACTAAAGACATTCTTTGGGGTATCCTCAAAAAGGTCATAGAAAATGAGCACCAAATCCATCTATCCATCCTTCCATTCATTTTCCTTACTGCTTGTAGGAGCCTGGAGCCTATCCCAGAGAACTAGGGGCACAATGCTGGGGACACCCTAGGCAGGATGCCAACCTATCACAGGGCACAATCACATGCCCATTCATACACTACAGACAATGTCTTTGGACTGGGGGAGGAAACTGGAGTACCCAGAGGAAACCCCCGAAGGACAGGGAGAACATGTAAACTTTGTACACACCGGGGGAGGCAGGATTCTAACACCTAACCCCCAGAGATGCGTGGCAAATGTGCTAACCACTAAGCCACCATGCCCTCCATAAGCACTAATAAAAATCTGAAATTAAATCAACTGTTAACAAAGTTTCAACAGAGAAAAGGAGGGTCCAAGAGCTTTAACCGAAATGAATGATATCATGTAGGTAGGTCTATATAGCTAAACAGTTACAAAGGTGTGCTTTGTATTTATTCTATTGAAATTTTTACATATGGTTGTTTAGTCCCTGAAAACAAGTAGAAAATATGAGTGCTTTCCAGGTTCACCTGCTGGTCGCTATATTAACTCAGCTTAACTATTAATATGAATTCCATTTATGTTTTTATTCATTTCAAAACTTTAAAGTATTATTTATAACTATAGAGAAGGGAATATATGAATGCATGCTGAATACTATATTAACCCTGCAGGCTGGGGTTTGTGTGTGCCATGGTACTCAGCGAGGCCTCTCGTGTTTTATGGGTAGCGGACATTCACGTGGAGACACATAGATAGAGGGAGACAGGAGAAGGAGCGATCTGCTGCAGTGCAAACAAAAGGGAGTTGCTTCTGCTTCTACTCCTATATCTGGCCTAGTTTATGATTGACAATAGCAGTAGGGATTATCCATTGTTGCAAATCACTGAAGACACATTAAATGTCCATGGCTCTTTGGACATGGCATTCCATGAACATTTTGGTGAACTGTTACTGACAGCCAATTGCTGGTACATGCTTTTCCAAATGTGTCACTTTTGAAGTGCAACATGGATCACCTTTAGACATCATTGTTGGAGCTTGTTGTGTTTGCAGATCACTGGATACCAAACTGGTGAAAATTAGACATTCCAGAATTATACGATTGGTTACAGTCAAGTGCAAAGGTTCATATCTATCCAAAATATTATCCAGTCAAAAAAAGACGAAGAAATGTAAGTTCAAGCAACAAGACATACAGAGTATTGGGAATTTAATGACAGGTAAAACCTAACAAATAGTGTAGGTTAAGATATTAATAGTGAGAAAATATTACAATACAATATTTTGTATCTCCCTTTTTTAATTTGATGTAAACATTCTCACATAACTTACAATGGAGTCCATAGTCTGAGCATGAAAATGCTTCTGTTTGACATTCTAACTACCTTTTTATCTTTTGTTTAGTAAATTCACAAAATTATTCTGCTCTTCTGTACCACAGAGAGATGATATCCCCGATATCAGAGAGATGATATCCCCGGCCTGGCTTAGGTGTGGAGTGACGGCTACTGCGCAGCCAGTGGGGAGTATGAAGCAAGCTCAAGGTGGAGCCCGAGGGGGGAGCAACATTAACCATGGAGGGGGGAGCGATGCTCTCCTCGAGGTCAGAGGGAGAACCAATGTCCTCCATGGAGCAAGAAGGGGGAGTGTTATGAGGCATGAAGCAAAGAAATGGAGTGACGTCTTCAGCGGAACATGGAGGCAGAATGACGTCATCAGCAGAGCAGGATGGCGGAGCAACGTCCTCAGCCGAGCAGGAAGGCAAAGTGACATCCTCAGCCGAGCAGGAAGGCGGAGCAACATCCTCAGCTGAGCAGGAAGGCAAAGTGACATCCTCATCTGAGCAGGAAGGCAGAGCAACGTCCTCAGCCGAGCAGGGAGACGGAGCAACATCCTCAGTGGAATAGCAAAGCGGAGCAACGTCTGAAGAGAAGCCTGGTGTAGTGATATCCGAGGCAGAGCAGGGAGGCAAAGTTGAACAGGAAGGCTGATAAAAAAATATAATTACCTTGCATTACATCAATAATACATAATTCACAGTTCACGCTTAGAAATAATAGTTTCATAAAGACATAAAATCTTAATATATTACAAAATTAAGAGCAATTGTGTTTAACTGGATAATAAGTGGTGTTTCTCTGGCATTATTGCACTGTAGTCCAGTCGTAGAAGTGTAGTATTAGTGCTAAAATAATTTGTGTAGTCATTGAGCATGTTTACAGCTTGGGGTCACAAACTGTTTCTATGCATTGTCTCTCTGCTTTGTGGGTCACTCTGTGGCACACCATTAGGCTGTTTTGCCTCTGTTATGCCAGAGGGGAGGAGCCCTTGTTATCTGTGCATGACTCTTTGAGAGTGGCCGTTGTGGTGATGTCTCCATGTTGGAAGTACGCTAATTGTCTTTGTGTCCTGGTTCCGTGCTCCAGTCCCTGGCAGGTTACAATGGTGCCCAGTGTTGCTCTCCCAGAACAATCGCTCTCTGTCTCTGCTGGACCAGCACAGTCACTGTCAGTTCAGACTGTACACACTCTGCAGCAATCGCAGATACCAAGCGATAGACCAGAAAAATCCAAAACCATATAGACAAAAACATTCCTGCACTCATTTGTACACATACCCATTACACTGATATTCATTTATGTGCAAACAAATTGGTACTATGATGAATAAACACCAAATGAGACAGTGAAACATTGTCAAGTTTGCATGCAATAAATCAGTGAATAATTCACCACAAGATATCAATGCTATTGGTAGCCTCTAAGAGCACTATATTGATGCCAATTCAGATCCATGTCTATTCCGATCCATATCACCCACTGATAATCTAAAACCCATAGTTTCTAAACAGAGCCTGCTGATGTAAGCAAAGAGGCTTGAATGTGGATATCAAATAAATTGATTAGAAACACTGCAGCCCAGTTTGAGGGTATGGCTTGATAAAAGGAAGCTAAAGCAAAGTCCTGTCTAAGGAAGGAAAACTACATAAATACATCTTAGTTGTGTAAATTACAGAACTTTAAAATCTTTAAAGACTGATATTTATATTTGCACAGATGACTAAAAAAAGAGTTGGATCTGACCTGCAGTCAAAGAGCTGAGATGCTGTGGATTCTGACACAGGGGATCCCTCAAACTTTGTTTCCTCAGAAATGCCCTTGAGCCCTTCTCATTTAAACTTCAGCCCCTGTTATGTGCCTTTTCAATTAAGCCTGTCTTAAGATATACCTGTCTTTCCCTTTTCTCTTATTTCTTGCTTTCTCTTTTTATCCCTTTTCCTAACCAGTGTTGGGTAAGTTACTCAAAAAAAAGTAATCCACTACAGACGACTAATTACTACTTTAAAATTGTAATCTGATTACATTACTGATTATTGCATGTAAAAAAGTAATCACATTACTAATTACTTTCAAGTTACTTTCAAAACCTTTCAAACCTACAAAAATAACACTACAAACACTACAAAGTGAAACTCAGTTCTTTCAGTGATTTTAGCGTGCGTCAATGATCGGAAAAAGTTGGATTTATCATAAAACTTGCCTCGGGTGTTGTCACTGTTTGTAGGACTACCAGACTGATAAAATAGAAAACTTTTCTAACTAGACTAGTCTCGTGTCACTAACCAAGCAGAGGCACAGCTAAGCTATTGTTGTATGGGTTTAGCTGCTACAGTGCCATGCAAAGTACATTATCTTTCCATATGCTATGCTCATATCATGTTTACGAAAACTGGAACTCATATAGACATTTACACACCTTGTTTTCCTGCTCAGCATGAGAGGATGTTAGTGTTTCAGTTTCAACCCATTTACTGCTTTAAAAAAAATTGGCGTATATCCATTTTTCCTCACACTGACTGTGAGCTAGTGTTTGGCAGAATTGAGAGACTATCAGCCAATAAGACATGAGTGTTTCCACGTATTTTCCTATAAACTCTGTCTGATTGGTCTCACCTACGTTCACTGAAGATATAAAATTACAGACGGTCTTCTTTTACTGATGTTTAGGTATGTAGTGATAAACTGCTCCAAGTGGTTTGATTATTCGGGGATAAAGAAAAAATGTTCGGGGCTGCAGTCCTGAATGACCAGGCTAGATTACGCTTCTGGAAGCCGCACAAAATGTGATTTATTTTTAAAATACATTTTACTTAATATTGTTTTCTTAACAATAAATTTCTAACGCAAGTAACCTAATTCTATTGACATCAGTAAGTTTAATCAAATTACATAAATTTAAAATGTAATGCGTTACTTTAATACAGAAACACGTTACTTTATATATATATATATATATATATATATATATATATATATATATATATATATATGTACACACACACATTATAACCAACTCAACATTCTAACATATACACTTTGATATATATATCCTACTATTCTAGCAATTTCTTCCCAACTCTCTTCTTGCTCTCTGCCACTGCTCTTTTCCCACTTTTTCTTTCTGTATCACTCTTTAAATCCTAAAGTTCTTTGCTACCCTACAAACCCTTTTCTTTCACTTTCACCCAACCATGTTAGTTGTGATGATATGTCCTATGAGTAGAAGCGTTCCCTCTCAATGCCCTGATAATTACTTCTCTGTTTATTTAACAAGGCGGTCCAGGAGGTTTTGGGGGGAGAGGGGGGTTTGGTTGGGGTGGGGGTGGGGATGGGGTGGGAGGACGACTGTCCATGGCAGAGAGGGATTGACTCCTGTATTAAATAGCCCACATTCCAATCCTCTGATGCTGAAACGGCCATGAGTTCCCCCTTTTTATCTCTGCAGCACATCAAATTAGCACCCGGTTCAGTCCTAATACAAAAGACCCAGTAGCTGAAAAGAAAAAACTAGAGACAAGCCCATGGGGAGAACCTATGCGCCTCTGTCTGTTCAGCGTGTCTCAGAGCAAGGTTTGTTTAGAGCTGGAACCAGAAGGCCCCCATGATAAATCAACTGGATTTATAGGAGTACACATATATACTAATGACACGTTCCACTGAAAATAACGTCTGGTTTAATTTTATGGAAGAGGGTCAAGTTTAATAATGCATTTCAAAATACTTTGCTCTGGTAATGAGCCTTGGAGCAGTGTGCGTGAAATTATTATTGTGGATATTTTATGGTCATTTTCCTAATGTACTCAATCTCACTGTATAAATAACTAACTCTTTATGTTTGTGGAATCAAAACTATTGATTTATTGCATTTGCAAATGGAGCATTCATTTAAGTCATTTAAGGGGTATTAGATTTAAGTGAAACTATTTCTGTAGCTGATTTTATCACGATACCATGATGCTTTTGAATAAATATGGCATAACCACGGTGAGGATGTTCTTCTCACCAATTGTATTTGGTTTCATCAGTTTATGGGGTGCTTTTATATTCGGATCACCCCCACATACTGGCTCAGATGCAGTCACAAGGAGTGAGCTTATAATGGGATCTATGCAGCGGAAGCAAAGGGAAACTAGAGTGCTAGACATGGAGTTGGGTAAAGTTAAGGCATAGAGAGTTGAGATGTAGAGACTTACAGCAGAAGAAAGTGTGAAGTTTCTCATTAGCCTCTTGAACCAGATAGAGACAACCTTGCTCTTTGCCGGGATTCAGGATGCATGTGTATAGGAATGCACACATTAACACTATTCCTTAGCTCTCTCACACAAGGCTTCCGTCACCGGGTAAGTAACTGAGTGAGTGGAGAGCACTGGATTGGAGGCTGCATATGAAGGGGGGCAGCGTGTCTCAGTAGGAAGGGTTTGGGGTAAATAGCTCCCCCCATGTACCCGAGAGAGAGGCACCCTAACACAGGCCTCCTCATCCAAGGCGATCTGCATGAGAAAGCGGCAGGCCCTACAAAAGATGAAAAGGTGCTGGGCAGGACCTGGACAATCCCTTCCTGTTCTTAACGGTGATTTGTTTCCGTGCCGTCAGGGACTGGGCTGCTTGCCCTCCTTCCCCTAACCTCACAGACCCTTTCACACATTCTCTTCGGCTTTGTTTTCCAGCACTTTCTAAAAACACTGCCACTGCTTTCTTTCCTTTTTTCATTCACGTGAAAGCAACTGATGGGCCAATATGTGAAATCAAACAGAGACTGGAACGATTGTTTTTGCAGCCATTTTCTAAAAGCCAAGCAGCTCTGGGCATGGGAAACATTTTGCATAACAAAAGAAGGGAGAAAACATTAGGCCAATTAACGTGCATATACAAACCTGTACTAATGAAGGGATTTGAAGCATTTGTAACTCATGTCTACTGTGTGTTTATTTTTGCAAATTTAAGATTTGTGCACTATGATAGAAATACTGCATCATTTCTAAAATATTTAGTTATATAAATTACAAGATTAGGATTATATATTGGACAAAACTGTAAAACTATCTGTTTCATCTAAAATGTATAACTTGCTTACATTGAAAGAACTGAGCTGAGTAAAAAATAATTACAAGTTAGCACAAACGTAATTATTTTAATATCTGAGCAACACTGGGATGTTTAAATTGTTTGAAAGAAAAGAAAACGTTGAGATAAAAAAAAAAAACCTAAATATTTCTTTACAATGATTACATATGTAATTATTACACAGTCTTAGAAGGAATGCTAACTCTTTTTTTTTAAATCATTCATTTGCTTGCCTGTTCTACCACTGTATAAAGTTCCCCTTTAGTTCATTGAAAGCGAGGAACAGGGTCTGTACCAACATTGAACTAGCAGGGCCCATTCACTGTGCCTTAGTAAGCCTCTATGCCCAGTGCTTAGCACCTTCAGTGGAAGTTCTCCATTGAGATAAATGCTCCATATTCACCATGATTCATTCTGATGTTCCCTGGCATTTACTCTATCACACTTTGTCTCTCTTTTCTCACATTCTCACAGTATCGTAGACATTCCCATGCAGTTTGCCAAAAGGATACAACTGTGTGGTCTGTCGGCATGAGGTCTATGTGATCAGAGGTGAGAGAGTGGTTAAATACCGCACTACAATTAAAAATGTACTTACTTTAATAAATCAGGGACTGGAGTAGGAAAAAAGAACAAATAGTAAAAGAAATATACATCTCAAATTTGAAAAGCTCATTCATTTCCTGTTAAGTTGTTTTTTATCAGCTTTTGTTAACACTGATAGTATACTGTACAATTTGCAAAGATATATATTAGTGAAAGTGTTTACAAAAAAACCCAAAAAACATGGTTAACTGAGTAAAAAGTTTTTCCATTCCCGATGAAGATGCCTGAGTATAAATACAAGGTTTGATCAATTGAAAATTGACACGTTTAGACACGTGATGCAAGTCAAGCAGATACAGCTGGTACAGTACACAGTGAAACGAAACAAGGTTCCTCCAGGACCTTGGTGCTACATAAAACAACACACTAACTACATGAGACGACACAGAACTAAATAAGACCTACACATTCTACATCAAGTGCACGTGAAAACGTGTGCAAACAACACAAGACAGTAACCACTAAAACAGGACAACGGGCACAGCATGTGACAGTATGATCCTGACAAGGATTCTAGTGTAGAAGTGCCAGATATAACAGGTAGTGCAAAAAGATTAAAAATATAATAAAAAATGCTGTAAATGTAA
The DNA here is from genome assembly GCF_001660625.3 of Ictalurus punctatus. NCBI lineage: Eukaryota > Metazoa > Chordata > Actinopteri > Siluriformes > Ictaluridae > Ictalurus > Ictalurus punctatus. The sequence goes on along the minus strand of NC_030418.2, from coordinate 11,711,442 downwards.
ACATGACATACTATGACATAGTATACAGCAGATAGCGTATACCATATATGGACATAGCCGTTATTGCTGTAGCAGCCAGGTAAAGTGTAGGCTATAATAATGCAAGGTCTAAGTTAGCTATAACACTTATTACTGCATGACTAAATGTAGCTCTTAATGTAAGTTCACTCACTATGTATATAATATTAATATGTTCTGTATATAAATCAGAAACAGATAACTTATTAGAGATGACTGGTCATGTGAGAGTGCTGATGGAGTGAAGGTCTCCAAGGGTAAATGCATACAGTGTAACATCTAGCTCATAGCAACTCATTTCATAACTACTGTGTGCTTCCATGTGTGTGTGTGTGTGAGAGAGAGAGAGAGAGAGAGAGAGAGAGAGAGAGAGAGAGAGAAGTGGATTACCGTTTACATATATTTTTACAGAGACTGTAATTTATGACAATAAATGTCTGAAAATGTCTGATGTGAGTCACTTATCATATAATATATTATAAATTGAGCCACGGTGCTGTGTGTGTGTGTGTGTGTGTGCACGTCAACTCTTCCCACCCTCGGCTCGGGAGCGCGCGTTCTTTCGGGCCGGAGGGACGCGGGCGTGCGGCGCGGTCACGTGACCGTGCTGGCGAGTCCTGGCAGCGCAGACGGAGCTGAACGCTGACAGAGGAGCGCGCGCCAGTCCCGGTGAAGAAGCTCCGTTATTGCGAGCAAGACAGACAGCGAGACAACTGGAACTAGACTCATTTTACACACACACACACACACACACACACGTTACACACAGGAAGCCGTGGGGGACTCAAAGAGAGAGAGAGAGAGAGAGAGAGAGAGAGAGCGCGAGCGAGTCACTCATCGCTTCCAAACTGTCGCGTAAAAAAGGAAGTAAAGGACAAATCATCTGAAATCTCAGCAGAGCGCCGCGCGGCCGGGAGTTGCCTTTCTTTTTCTGAGTAACTTGTGGAATTTATCGAGCAAAACAAACAAACAAACAAAATAAAACAAAAACACTAGCTCGGCCTACCTCTGTGCCCTCGTGTACGTTTTTATTTTTATATGCTTGCATTAGGTTGTTTATTGTTATCTTTTTTTTTTTTTTTTTTTTTTTTCCAGCAGAATAATAACGGTGTCGGTTTGAGAGGAGAAGACTGACAGGAAACAGCAGCTTTTCTCCACCACACTCGAGTCTCCTGAAGTGCGACGAACACTTGCTCTCCTTCAGCGCTCCTTTTTCTACTTCTGTCTGTTGAATATTTACACGAGAACCTATCTGGGTTAGAAATCGGTGTATCCTGGGGCGTCAGCTGTGATTTCTTGGAATATGGTGGGGGAAATGGAAACGAAGGAGAAACCGAAGCCGAGCCCAGACTATCTGATGCAGCTCATGAACGATAAGAAGCTGATGAGCAGCCTGCCCAACTTCTGCGGCATCTTCAACCACCTCGAGCGCCTCCTCGATGAAGGTAACCATGTCAGCGATGAGAGTATAACCTGAGATGTGGGAATAGTAGTGGATGAATAGCTGTGTGAGAGTGAAGGTGTGTGTGTGTCTGTGTCTGTGTGTGTCCGAGCCTTATGCGTCCAGCCACCTGCCATTCGTGGCTTTTGAGTGCCATCCACCTTTTTTTTTTTTGGGAGTGGGTCATTTTCCTATTATGATCCAGTAGGCTACTTGATCCGATGTGTTTTGGTCAGGTATTGCATGTCTAACCCCTAAAATCTTTCCACAAGTTTGTTCACACAGCTTGACATTCAAGTTAGGAGTTAAGCAGAACCTGTGGAGAACGGATCAAACCCGTGTTGTGACGTCAGAAATCAAATCGGATAAAATTTATTATTATTATTTTTTTTAAAAACCCACCCTGCACAGTGCACTCATACAAAAATGTACCTTGTGACATTTAGCTTATCACAACACTCTCTTAAAAATTAAAAAAATAAACATAAAAATCCCCTGTATGAATTTAATAACGCCCCCTGAAGGCATTTTATCCCAAATGATTTCTAGTACCTGAAAAGTTAGGCTAATTTTACACCGCATATCCTGATTTAGTCGTGTAAAAGTTATCACAATGCTGAGACGGGACTTGAACTGTCCCGAAGGCAGATCTGATCAAGTGTTAAGAGTGTTTAAATGCAGCTCTGTGCGTTATATCAGGATTGTATTGGCACTACATTGCCTTTGGGAGAACTTGAATAATTAACATCGCTAATGCATTTTTTTTTCTCCTTCTTCTTCTTCTTCTTCTTCTTGGATGCCTGAACAGTTTAAATGAACCTAATTTACAGGGTATTAAACACGTCTAATCGGAGTGGTTGTAGATATATGACAGGCCGTATATTAATTGGTAGATTTAGACTCCATCCAGCAATGTCATACTGGTAAGAAGCACACAATATAATTAAAAGAGAAATATTTAAAGGGGTTAAACAGTGCAATCTATCTGACTAAAGTCATATCTGAGAGAAAAGACTCCACTGACAGTGCAGCAGAATTGGGCGTTTTTCTTCTTTATTGTTAATCATGGAGTGAAAAAACAGCACTTTTGACTTCTTGTGACAGTGGCATAGCATTAAGTTGGCAAAGTCCCGGTTTGATTTATAGTACATTTGACTGTTTTTAAACCCTTAATGTGCTGAAATCTGTCATGGGAATTGTTGGCAAACTGACAGTGCTTAACTGCTGGTAATTTGGAGTAGCAATGCACCAAGGGGCTCCTTTCCAATTCTTTATTGAAGCCTTTCATCCTTTTCTCCGCTGTCGACTTTATGCAGTAGTTAATGTGGTTTATATATCACTTGTCCAAGCACAGTCTTTTCTTCTTGCAGACTGACTGTAAATGTTTTATGGAGCATCAGGCCACATGTCTTTATGGGGAATAAAATCAGAGAGAAAAATGACATGCAAGAGAAAAATTGCCAACGCTCAGGAACACCGGGACGAGTTCGTATCGTCAGTAGCAAACCTTAAATCAAAAATAATTCACCTGACTTAACCGAGTGTCCTCTTGAATAATAGTGAAATAGATTTTGTGGTCTGCCTGTGCGCTACCGTAGTAACTGTAGGACTCCTGCTGAGGCGCTTGTGTTTTTCCGTGTCAGTTACGAAGTTGAGAAAGCGCACAGTTGAGAACAAGTGTTTTTGCTGTCAGACAGTGTCTCGCCCAGAATTTGCCGTGGACATGCCTTTACAATGTTTAACTGAATTGGCAAAAAGTGATGCTTGTCTATCTGCTGGAGCACAATATGTGTTTTTACGAGTTTTCATTTCGCTTTGTTAATCATTTTCGTCCTGAGTTTTGAGAGAAAAAGTGGTATGTCAGTGCAATTAAATGTTCAATAAAGCTGGAATGTCTCTAAGCCTATAGTTCAAAAGTGGCCCCTTGCCTTTCCAAACTAAGCCATAATCCACTTGTGTCCTTTAAAGTACAAAATACACATGGCGTGTATCTCATTGTCCTCTTTTCCTAGGCTCATTATTGCTGCATTCTCATTGTCTTTTGTGAAGAAGAAAAAATAGTAGCAAATTCCACACATTCAGATCCAAACAGAAAAGTTTAAGAATTTTTTTTCTTCAAGATTTCAAGTTGAGGTTAGTCATCATACAACAGCTCAACAGAAGGAACTTGATGGTCCTGGGATTTAAAATCTCAGCCTTGTGTAAATGCTCAGCTATCACTGCCCAGAGGTTTTAGTTAGTTTAGGTTGTGTGTGTGTGTGTGTGTGTGTGTGTGTGTGTGTGTGTGTGTGTGTGTGTGTGTGTGTGTGTGTGTGTGTGTGTGTGTGTGTGTGTGTGTTATAGGCCCAGATTGCAGAGTTGACAGTGAGTGAGTGGTGTGTTTATGTGAGGAGACTGAGACATCAGCTTTACTTCCGATACAAAAGCTGGACATCACAGAACCCTGAGTCCCACACATACAACATACCACACAGGACGGCAAGATAATGACTAGAATTATAGCCGCAATTATCGCGCTCCATATTGAAACAATAATTAAATATTATAATAATTTTCGAATAGATAATATCATATTTAACAATATAATTAATATCTATTAATTACACACACACACACACACACACACACACACACATATATATATATACATATATATATATATATATATACACATATATATATATATGTTTATATACACATATACATATATAACAATAATATATATGTATAAATTTATATAATATACATTTACATATTATATATTTATATGAAAAAAGAATGAGTTGGTGAGTGAGTTTGGGGTTCGATTCCTGTCTTCATCCTTGCATGCGCTCCCGTGCTTCGGGGGTTTCTCCAGATACTCCGGTTTCCTCCCTCAGTCCAAAGTCATGCGTTGTAGGCTGATTGACATTTCCAAATTGTCTAAAGTGTGTGAATGTGTGTGTGATTGTGCCCTGCGATGGGTTGGCACCCCGTCCAGGGTGTCCCCTGCCTTGTACTTCGAGTTCTCTGGGATAGGCTCCAGTCTCCCTGTGACCCTGTGTAGGATAAGCGGTACAGAAAATGGATGGATTCGATCATTTCAGGAAACCAAATATTTTTGTTGCATTTAATAATTTTAGAATTTTACATCAAAATGCAGCATAAAAATCAAATGGTCTTTAGTCACATTAAGAGTATTGCTTAATGCTAAAAAACAACAAGACTAATAAGTAAGTAATTATGCCAGAAGAGTATACAACCGAACAGACAGTTACACCATACAAGTGATTATTGCATGAGTTAATAAAAGCCTCTAACAGGTAATACACCAGTGTCACAGTTTATTATTATTATTATTATGTTTACTTATTTGATTAAGATACAATTAATAGTGTAGCATCGTTATTAACGTATATGTTAATTGGAGGATGAGGCAGAGATAAAGAGAATGAAGATGTATATGTCTGCTGTCTGTATATGAATGAATGGGAGTTTCAAGAATTCCGTGATTAGAAAATTCTAAGCAAATGAAAAATATTTTACAGTGGCCTAATTTCAAAGAGTCCAAGTCCTGACACATCACTTTCCGCAGCACTCGCTGTTCTTTTTTGGAAAGTGCAGGAGAAAAAAAAGCCATCACTCTTCCACAAATATTACAGAAGGTGGGAACTGCTCTAATAGGCAGGGTATTTCCACATATATACCCACCATCTATCTCCGTAGTGGTGCCTCTGTTGCGGTGCGCTCACTAACGCGAGGCTAAATCACAGGCTTTCTGCCCAGCTCAGCATTATTCCACCTTTGTAGGAGAGTGCGAGTGTCAGTTATCGTCCACAGCTTGGGCCTGCTCGCTACATTGGTCAAACATAAGGCTCTGAGTTGGGGTTTTCTGCTGGGGTCGGTTATTATATATCTGTGAGAATTGCAGGATGAAAACAGAAAACTGAGTATCATAGAAAAATCATTGGCATCATCGATGGGACAGCGAGCAGTTTGCAAACAGTGCGTGAACTGTTTATGTGATATCCCCTGTGGTGTATTCAGAATTGTAATATTATGTGTGTGTGTGTGAGTTTTTGTATGTGTGTGTGTGTTATGTTTTTTCATTCTAGTCCCATTGGTAATATCATGGAGCAAGATAGAAGCTGTAGCTCAGTGGCATCCTGTTTACCGGCCCTGCTTCTACTAACTGATATCATCTAGCCATTGATAATGCACTATTTGTTCCTCAAGGCTGCCACAGAAGTTAGAACCTGCAGCCTTCTGATGAGGTCAGCAGGTATCCAAACCCACAGCCCCACTACCCAGTGTGGAGTCTTTATACATGAGACATATATATGTTGCAAATAAAACTGCACAACTATTAAACATGTGTGATTGTTATATGTATTAGTAAAGCTGTCCAGGTTCGTTTGAGCGCAGCGACTGGCCCGGCCATGTTAGCTGTGAGCTGCAGAGACTGTAGCGCTGTGGAGCAGGCGTGATGTGTGTAGTCCAATACACAGTCCAAGCGTAAACTCCTGGTCCCCCTGTTAGTGCAGATGAATGCCCTCAATGAGCAACAGGAGCAGTGAGCCATGCCGAGCTGTGCATTTTGCACCATAATAAAGGTGATGAATTGAATCAAGAGAGCACCCGCTGCCCCTAGTGCAGCACCCAGAATGCAGAGTAGGAGCGAACAGAGGCGCTGCCACAGTCAAAAGAATTATAATAGGAAGTGTATTTGTTGCTCTGAGCCAATGTAAGTCTCATTGGCTCAATGCGGCTTTTATAATAGATCTTTGGACTAATCACTCTCTAAAGAATTTTTTACTTAAAGAACCTTTAAAATATCAGAAATATCAGTTCACTATTACTATTTAAAAATTTTGTCCATTTTTAAGGGCATTTTGGTCACAGGGATAATTTCCTGTTTTTGTTCTTATGGTAGTGATGGAGTGTAAAATATTGTCTGGGCAAAAATCGGGCATAATATCTAGAGCAGGGGTATTGGACTAAAATTTGTAGTTCTGATAAGTCCAATTCCTTGTTACAAAAGACCAGAAAGGTACCTAATACTAGGGCTGCACAATTAATCGAATATCGATCACGATTACGATTTTGACTGCCCACGATTACATGAACATGATCGACTGCGATATTGCCGTTTAAAGTTCGTCCTCCGCTCATAGAAAACTCCGCTGCATATCAAGTCGAGCGGTTCCTAAACTTACAGCCAGTCACCATAGAGTGGTGCAGGGATGACGTCATTTTATAATGCCAAACCCCGGAAACGAGTTGTAATTTTAACACTCGAGCTGCCAGCTTCGCTTGGTGCTCCAGCGCTTGCGCGAGGGGAAATCATGACACTAACATGTTGCTAAATGGGACTACAGACGTTGTCGGGGACATTAAATGCCATCAAGTGAACAGGAAAAGTCTGTGCAGATAAACTGGTTCAGGTATGCTGTGCACGATTCCCCAAAAAACGTGGAAGAAGATTCATCCACAGAGTAAATCTGTATTATGGAAAACGTTTTTAATCAAGTTTGGAAAAGTTGTTGGAAGCTCAGTGATGGTGATGAAGTTGAGTGACCGTGGTGTAGTTCGTTTATAGCGTAAGGTTAGCTGTTTATTTCTGGCGATTGTATTTAGGCTTCAAACTTCATAAAAGTTCTGTTCATTTGTGAAAATGATCTTGATGGACAAAACGTGTTAGTATTGTAAACTTTTGTTGATCACAGAGCTTATTTTTTTTCAATAATCTAAAAGTCTATGGGAAAATCCTATTGGGTTTTTGTCAAGGGAACCAGTGTGATGCTAACTTCTGGGTTCAGGTATAAAATGACGTCATCCCTGCAACAATCTATTGGGTGATTTGGCTGCGTCTCTCCTCCTGTAAACACTGTTAATGCCTTTTCTGCATTCGCCAGTTGTTTTCATTTGGTTGCATATTGTTATATTTCATTGCAGCATAGTTTCATTTGGTTGATGGATAATTTTTTTTTCTCTCATACTATAATTTTCTTCTATGAGATGATGCACTTTAAGGACCAGTCTAATTTAATGCAAAGATTTGTACATTAGCGGGAATGTAGCACAACATGGAGGTGAAAGCAGCGGTCTGTTTATTTAAATGTGAAAGTGCAATAAAAAATATGTTGTCCCTAAAAATCAATGAATAATCATGATAAATAATCGTGATCTCAATATCGATCAAAATAATTTTGGCCATAATCGTACAGCCCTACCTAATAAAATAAAATGGGGAGCATAAACACATCTTCTGTGTCCATTCGTCTTAAAGATTCCGTATTCATTCATTCATTCATTCATACATCTACATTATCTGCTTTATTCTGGGCAGGTTTACCGTGGATCTGGAGCCCAAACCCAGACACACTGGTATGTGATGGCTGGTATGTGATTGTTGGGGGGATTCGCACCCCTGATAGACCCTGACCAGTCCATCACAGAGCACTGAGCACACACATATTTCCACACTTATTCACACCTAGTGACAGTTTAGCATAGCCAGTCTGCCTACCTGCATGTTTTTGGACAGTATGAGAAAATCAGAAGAACCCAGAGGAAACTCACACAGACATGAGGAGAACATGCAAAACTCCATGTAGACAGTAACCCGTATTCAGTATAGAATACAGAGAGAGCAAATAAAAAATGAATTTAAAAAATCTGAAATGGTGTAAAAACCTCTGACCTTTTCTGACCTAATGTCTCTTGCCCTGTAGCTAATATGTGGTCCGATGAGCTGCCTTCAGCCAAATGATGAACAAAAACAAAAGCTGTGCTTGTTCATGTTCATAAAACTGGAGTCGATAAACTATGGCCATTATTTCTCTTACATTTATTGCCTCTTGGTTTGATCCTCTGATATACGTGTAACACTGTACCATGGTCCACCAGTTAATCTAGACACCTGATCTAGAGTTTAACCCAAATCAAATGCTTCATCAAGAAAGCATGCGCTTAATCACTGCTTGAAGTCTGTCATTGCTATATTCTATATGATTGCTTACAAAAAGAGCACATTCAAATCTAGGGTTGCAACTAATAATTATTTTGACAAAAATGTAATCTGTTGATTTAAAAAAAAAAAAAATTGACTACTCGGGTTGTTTAAAGGGGGGGGGGGGGGGGGGGCTCGCACTTCCAGGGTTAGGGGTTTGAATCCCACCTCTGCCCTGTGTGCACGGAGTTTGCATGTTCTCCCAGTGCTTCGGGGGTTTCCTCCAGGTACTCCGGTTTCCTCCCCCAGTCCAAAGACATGCACTGTATGCTGATTGCCTACTCTAAATTGTAAGTAGTGTGTGAATGTTTGTGCGATTGTGCTCTGCGATGGGTTGGCACCGTGTCCAGGGTGTCCCCTACCTTATTCCCCAAGTTCTCTGGGATAGGCTCCAGGCTCCCCGCGACCCTGTGTAGGATAAATGCTACAGAAATGGATGGATGGATGGAAGTGATTTCAAAAATATATTAAATACCAAAAATATTTTATTGAACAATATTTCTTTCCAGCATTTCAATCAATTAATACTACTACAGAACCCTGAGCTAGGCCTAATTAAACAGGTCACTAACAGCTGTACATATTAACATATTACGGTACTACTGACATTTATCAGATAATCTGTGACAGCATGAGAACATTAGTGCTTTATGAATCTAATGAGACACCAAAAGTAATACAAGATGATTTGCATTCTGTACAGTTTTTACAGGTTCCTAAAACATTTTTATTTTTTTTGCAACTATTCATTGTATTTAAACTAGCTGTCTCACTAACTGAAATACTCCGATGCTAAATTCATTTTGCTTGCCTTGAGTACATGAGGCAGTTCATTTTTTGGTGTGTAGAACTGACTCCAAAGCTTTGGGTTTGACTCTTCAATTTTCATTGCTTGGAATCAGCGAATTGACTTTTTTTGGCATCAACTACGAACTGAAAACAGGACGCTGATTTGATTTCTTGACAGATAGCGTTCATTAAAAAATATATATTGTGTATTCAATTCAATTCAATTCAATTTTATTTGTATAGCGCTTTTTACAATAGACATTGTCTCAAAGCAGCTTTACAGAAATAAAGCAGTGTATGCTAAGAGATGCTACACTACGAGCCAACACTGTATAGTGTATGTGCTACATGTTTTGGAGTGAGAAAATGTTCCTCTCTTAGACTAAACCTTCACTTGAGACCACGTTCAGTCGTTTTTATCCCATCGAGAAAGTACGACATGTTTGGCCAAAGTCGTATCAGATAATGTTTTCTGATAGGACAGGAAAGATAAATATGACAATAAATGTGCCTTACGCTTAGAAAACTGATCAACTCAAAAGAATACTTCTCACATTCCCACAAACGAATGATTATCCATTCATCCATCTTCTGTACCGCTTAATCCTTTTCAGGGTCACGGGGAAACCTGGAGACTATCACAGGGAGCATCAGGCACAAGGTGGGGTACACCCTGGACAGGGTGCCAATCCATCGCAGGGCACAATCACTCACACACTCACACACCCATTCATACACTACGGACACTTTGGACTCGCCAATCAGCCTACCATGCATGTCTTTGGACTGGGGGAGGAAACCGGAGTACCCGGAGGAAACCCCCACAGCACGGGGAGAACATGCAAACTCCGCACACACAGGGCCATGGTGGGAATCGAACCCCTGACCCTGGAGGTGTGAGGCGAATGTGCTAACCACTAAGCGAACGAAATATTACTCAGATGAAAACACAAGCTATGTCTTGAGACCAAGTGTTCACATACTTTAGATGAGTTTTTCTCTGTTGTAACGCGCGCTGCCATTTTCACCAAATGCGTTTTTACTCTAAGTGAAGTGATGTAGGGTGCGCCACAGCATGCTTCATAACACATTCATTAAAAATAAACGCTATAATCTATAATGATCTTTGCTTATGATCGGGTTTTGTAGATTTTGTTGTTTAGTTGTTGCAGCCCTGTTTACATCAGTACATCAGTACCCTGCGACTGTAGTGGCTGACCAGAGAACTTTAATAGCACCACTCCTGCTATTAAAGTTATTCTATCACCATACTGACAGAATAGACTGTTTTAACAGGGCTCGTTGATCACATTATAGATTTAGATAGAAGGAAAGCTCGGCCATGGACTGATAATCTCACTCAGAGGCATGATTCTGATGACTTCACCTTGTGAAAGGCGAGGTATAGCGATAAGAATTATGGAATCGTTGGTGTAGTCGTCTCTTTAAAGCCTTCTAGTGTTCCCACAGGGACCTGAGAGGCTCTAACAATTAGTCTAAGTGGTTGTATTCATCACTTAATTGGAGCAATTAATTAATTCACAGAGGGGTTTCGGTGGGGTCAAAGTCAATTTATGCTGAATTAACTTGGATGCTGTCCCTAGATGAAATGTTGCCTGTAGTTATCCATTCTGGAGCTTGCTGCCATCCTTCTCACTTTGTACCATTAGAAATCTGAAATAAGTGTGTTACAGGGCCAGAAGATTCACATAAAGAACAACCCAGGACACCTGAGTAGACATGACTATTACACTTTAAGTCTTAACAAAACCCCCCATGTGTGTCATATTTTGCACTTATATAATTAAATCAAGCTCCACCTGTGTTCACTATTGTTAATAATCAGCTGTGAAGTAGTTTATGTTACTGTGTCCACGATATAGGAAGAATACAAGTCACTAAGCAGATTTCCATTTTATCATATAGGTATGAGTTATTGTGTGGTTCTTCCAAAACCAATGTCACAACTATGCATTAAATTATCACAATAATTGCCGAACCTTTTTTGACATGGTTTATGATGTTATCACAATTGTGGTTTAAAAATACTACTGTTTAAAGATAATTATACAATAGTTCTTAATGGTATCATTTTTGTGTGTGGAATCTTTCAATTATTATTTGAAGTTTTATTATGAAACAATAAGTAAGACATCAAATGATGAACGTGTCTTAATTCAATTCAATTCAACTTTATTTGAATAGTGCTTTTAACAATGGACTCTGTCACAAAGCAGATTTATAGCGTTATATAATTTCAGGATATGAATTTTAAATGTACAAATTTACCCCTAATGAGCAAGCCAGATGCGACAGTGGAAAGGAAAAATACCCTGAGACATGAGGAAGAAACCTCGATAAGACTCAAAAGGGAACCCATTCTCATCTGGGTGACACTGGATAGTGCGATTATAAATAATTTCTCTTCTATAACTGTTTACTACATGGCCAAAAAGTGCAATTGTGTAACCAGGAAATTCATTTTAGTTCCATTATGCTCTTAAAATTAGTTCTCGCCAAAGTTTTCTAAAATTGTGTATCACAGTTTTGTTTTGTTTTTTAATGGAAAAACTATTATAATGGTTTACAATGATGAAATAATATTTTGTTAAAGCATTATATGCCATTTAATGCCGTATCTAAAAATTCCACGTTGTAAGCAGATATGTTGGCTTGTGCGCTTATCACATGGTGAGATTTTAATACCGTTCCACCCTCGCTTCAGAATATCGGTGATATTCTGAGAAATGCTTTCTTGGACTTGGCATTGATGTTTGATTTATGATGTTATCAAGGTCAAAGGGTCACAGATCTTCTGTCTGAAAATGTGGACTTGGATTATCACTCAGAGTGACAGACTAACAAAGATGAGTTCAGAAGAAGGAGGCTCGCACATGTATGGAGCACAGACAAAAACATACATGCATGCACCCACACACAGATGCTCATCCTTCAGGACTTGTGTAAATTGGTGACAGGCATGGCGTGGAAGTTATGGGGTCATGATGCCATGAAGCCATGTGTCATTGTTATTGTTATTTTCACAAAAAAGACAGTTTTCTGAAAGGAAACTCGGTCATAGTTCCCCAATTTCCTCTTCTATTACCCGCTCCATATATTATTGCAGATTATTATTGCTGGCTTCCTGTGATGCTGTCATTATTAGCAAATATATCAACGTCAAGCTTTATAACGCATTCACGGCTCTCATTTTAAAAGCACTCCATATAATTGAAATGGTTTGCGCAGACTGCTGAGTAAGTTGTTAGGCCTCGGTGGCAGAGCAGGACTCGCTCAAAGAGAGCAGCACAGAAGCAAAGGAGACTATGAATAGAGTCTTCCAATTCACAACGTGCAGTTAGGGCTGGGCGGTGCCGCTAAAAAAAAATTGATCACGATATAATGTTTCATATCATTCGGTAGCGATAATTATTGATAAATTTGAATCTTTTTTAAACAAAGACCAGTAGAAAAAAGCGTTTGAATTTAACCACTGTATTTTTAACTTCCCCACTTTATTAAGGCAAACAACAAATGATTGTAGTTTTAACAGTCAAAAACAAAATAGAATTTAACCAAATATCTTCTCTCATATCTCATATGAAGATTAAATAAACAAGTGTTAAAGAAAATCTTGAAGTTAATAGATAAAATGTTTACACATAATAAATAAAATGCACACAAAATGTGTGCAGTGTAAAAGTGTAAACGTAGAACAATCAAGGCAAACTTTAAGGGAGATCAACAGCATATTATAGCGCAGAATGGGACTCCTGGTGCTCTGGTTTGTGCTCAGCCTGTTAGCATAGTTAGCCTAGCCTCGTATAAAACCTCCACTTTAACACTTACTTCCGGATAACACTGCGCTGAGGTCTGCGTCTGACGAGTCGCGCTCCTGCTCTGAGGAAACTCGCTGTCCTCCCCAGAGCCGACAGTTTAACAGAAAACACAAAAAGTGGCAAAATGCCTCATTTCTTCTTTTGCCCGCTGTTCAGAGTCACACGCACGGTACATGTGCGGAGCACTGCGTATGCGCACTACAAGTCTCTCGCAGCTTGTTTCTCCGTACTTGGCCAGGATGTTTGTTTATTTTTTTTATTTTTAAAAAATTTTTTTCAAAGCTTACACACAATGCTCTCCAGACAAAAATAAACCAAAAAAAAAAAAAAAACCACCTGCCACACTGGTGAGCGGACACATCCTTTTTATTCACAATCTCCTCAGCAGGCTCTGAACTCATTTCTGCATGTGTTCGTGTGTTCTGGTGTAACATGGCGATGGTGCAACCGAACCCCACAGATACGCATCTTGTTATTGGCTGTTTGCTTGTCTCTTATAGCACACTCCTTTATCAAGGTATATGATAGGCTGTTTATGATCGAGGAACGGCACATGCTTGAGGCTTGTTCATGCAACCAAACTTCATGTCTGTTTACATTTTAGTGAGCGTTATATCAAACATTTTTTCTGTCGTTAATGATAAAACGGTATTGGTATTTATCGACGGTACACCTTTATCACCCAGCCCTACGTGCAGTATTAATTTAAACATAATAGCATGACAGAAACAGCAGTGTATGGCCATTTTCTCCTTTAAAAGGCAACCTGCTTGTCTCAATTATCTCTATTTTCATTTCCATTCAATATAATTTATACTAAAACATTCATTATGTAGGAATTACATAGTTAGTTTTGATGCATTAGGCAGTTTTCCAGATTTAGAATAATGTTCATTCATATCTAAATTAGTCTAAATTACAGATGGTGATCCTACAAGAGACGTATTCCGAGCGAAAGCTTAATCCGTGTCCCGATAAACAACCTTAGTACAGGTTTATATTTGCTGAGAATATTGCCAGAAACCTTTAATACTGTGAACAAACAGCTTATCTCTTATCTTCTCTGTGTGTCCAACAACTATGTCAGCATGTTGGTCCTGCTGCGAGCCCGGCTGCTCTTTGTCTATGGGCTATTTTTCTTCTCGCTCCAGATAGTAAGTTAACGCTTGGGCGGATTTGAAGATTGTTGTTGCTTGAGGAACAAAAGGAGATTGATGTGTTTACCTTCATCAGCAGCACAAAGTTCAAGGTGCAGGAGAGACATTTAATTAGATCTCCCATCTTCTAAATGATTTTCAAATGTTCCAGGCTCAGGCCCAGGCAGTCGCGTTTTAAAGGACACTCCGAAGGTACCACCTAATGTGCCATCCATTAGACTCGTGTGCTTAATACAGATAAAAAGCCACCCGGCCGTCCCTGAGTAACGATCAATTTTTCACCTCCTTAGTATGATTTAGCGCCTACCCCTTATAGGCCAAATGTGCACTTTAATTCTTTGTTAAAGGCTAATGGTGCTCTCAAGTTTTTACAGAACGTCACTTTCCAGCCAAAAAATTTCCTCATTAATAGCTTCATGACACTTATGCCATAATTGCTCTTGATTAGTCAGACCTCATGAAGGGTGCAGACTCCTGGTTCATTTAATTTGCGCCAGTCTTTTAAAGCTACACACCGATTCAGCACTGAATGTGGCTTTTAGTAAAGGATCAGAGGGTGTTCACGGGCCCATCAATCATTTGGCAAGCTCAAATATGACCTTCCATTCTGAGGGCATGCGATGTACACAGCCGCTCATTCTGCAGCATTACGCTATTAACCCCTTTAGGGCTTGACTCGTGACAGCGCAGTGCAATTAAACCATAGCCAATCTGGAATCTAGAATACGCAGTGTAGCGGGAATGTATTTTGCTCTTTTGTCCTGGGCTTTGTTTGACCAAAGAAAAGTTTTCCTGTATAAATGTATCTTCTGATATCTCTGTGTTCGTGGACACATATCGCGTTAGTTCTGAGTTTCATCACTGTCAAAGTGTCTCATTATATGTCAGGATTTAACCAAATCTCATATTCTTATGGCATTCGTATCGCTCCACAGTGTGTGTGTGTGCGTGTGTGTGTGTGCATTGATCCGCTCTGTGTTAGGGGAGTTGAGGGTGTCCGGGAGGCATTTGATGCACACTCTTCAGTGAGAGAGTGGCCCATATGCCGTCCTCAGTGTGTACCCCAGCGTGATGCATCTCCTGGTGCATCATAGAGCCTCACCAGTGAGAATCATCATTTCTTTTGTGTCACCACCCCCTGAGGCAGCAAGTGTCGAAAGGAAGAGCAGCCCAAGCATGTAGATGCTCACATGCACACACAAACATATGCAGGACATTATAAATTTCCTCTTCAGATTCTTCCTACACACAGTCTGTACTGTTCTGTGATGAAAAAGGACTCAGTAGTGGTAGTATCATTCCACACAACAGATTAAGAATTACCTACCCAGCTTTTACTCATTCAGTGCATCTTATAAGGAGCGTTGTGGTATTTAATCACAGATTAATCTGTCTTCTGACTGGTTTAGCCTCATATTATTTAAAAAAATTAAAAATAAATAAATAAATAATAATAATAACAAAAAAGAAGTCCAGAAGCATTGTAATATTACTGATAGCTGCTGGCTACATGCGAATTCTGGAAATACTATCTCTGCATGACTGTCTCTGATGACTCTGCACTCAGCCATGCTGTTGTCATCCATCTGTTCAGGCCGCAGGGAAAGTGTACTTCATGCTTTCAGAGACACAGCAAAGCACCGGCGCCTTCTCTCCACTGTACCACACAGAGCTAATTGAAGTGAGTCTTTGCCAAAACCAAGCATGCAGGAAGCCTATCGCACCTTCCTCCCGTCTTCCTCCTCTTCGCTCTCATTTACATGATAACATCTTTGTGGCTTCAGTGCCTTCCAGAAGGATTCTTAGAGAGTATGTCTTTTGACTGTTAGGATAAGCCACCTGAAAGAAGCTGCATACACAGACTTTGCAGATCCTTCCTTCCTTAAACACAAAGTACCTTGATTTTAATTCTTCCAGAGGCTGTTTGGTTGACATGCTGTTCTCACTGATTTCCACGTATTGTCCATTTTAATCGTATATGCATGTATTTATGTCAGCGAGTCTCCTGAATTGGAGCATACGCACTTGCTCACACCACATGGTGCAGTAGTTAACCTTCATTAGTCAGAATCTATATCCAGAATGATTCTATCCACTGAGCCAAATGCTAAGCACTGACTCATTGTTTATTTACGGTGCTTAGGAACGGTCTTCTGAATGACATGTAGGACCCAATGCCGGTGACCAATCCAGAACTCAAGTTTCTTTGTTTAACTGCTTTATTAAGATCATGTACTGACTCAAGATATCTCAGTTAAAGGACTTTGACAAAAATAGGTTGTTGCCTTACTAGCCAATAGCTGTGACTGGCACTTTCCTCAGTCGTCGGTTTGATTTGCCTCACTTGTACATAATTTTTCAGAATTGTTCTGTCAGTGTAGTAAAATGAAACATTTTTTGTTTTTGCTAGAGTTTCCAAATAAGCAGAGCTGTTTACAATTGTGCAATAATAATAATAATAAATAATAATAATAATTTTGATTCCTTTGGGCAAGCCTAAGCAGGATCCATTACTTGTGATCGTGATTGTCAGTAAACAATCTCTTCATTGGACATCTGCCTGAAGCTAGTGAGCCATTCCTAGCTTGGTTATTTTTTTTTCTAAGCCATGTCCATTTGCACTGGGAGCTATTCTAGGCTCTCTCTTAGCATTTGTTTACCAGGCAGGTGCTCTTTTTTCACATGATAGGATTTGCGAGATATGATAGTATGTGTGCATGCCTGTGCATCCATGCATGTCTGTAGGTATGTGTGGTGAAGCAGCAGGTAGCCTTGCAGGTCTGGGCAGTGTTACCAGTCTGCACCCAGTACAGGCCCAGATGGCGTCTCAGTTTGAAAGCGTGCCCTCGCCACCTGCACTCTCACTCGCATCGCATAATTACAAACACAGAAGGGTGTTACTTTCCCCAGCTCTGGCTGTCTGTCACTCTGTCCTCAGCTATCTGTCTCTGCTCTCTGCCGGTCTTCCTCGCTTCAGTCCTGACTCCCTGCTTTGCACTGACTGACAGTAGTTTCTGGCTGGTGGGTTTTCCTCCTGCCATTTTTTTTTTACACTCAGATGGTCTTTATCCACTCTTATGCACACCTCCCCTGGCTGGCTGGACTCAACAGAAGACATACTGTACATATCCTATTGTAACTGTCCATGTCCTTGCTGTATTTTAGATGTTCTATCTCTTTCTATCTTTCCTTTTTCTCTCTTCATTCTCTTGCTTTTATTTTCTGCCTGTCTGCTTCACTGACTCTCCTTCTAATGCTCAGCCTTGCCTCACTCCCACTCTCTCACGCTCTCAGAAACTCCTTAGAAATCCATCTTCCTTTTATCCTCTCTACATCTCACCTCACTCTTTGTATTCATTCTCTCACAGGTTCTCCACTCATGTGGACCTTTCCCTGCAGTGAGTGATGGTAATAGTATGCTTTAGCCTTGTGTTTGGAAGATGGCCTCATCACACTCCATCTCCTCACATCCGGTGGTGTCATAATACAGGCAACACCTCAGCGCTCCTTACATTTGGGCCAAAAGCCAGAGATTCCACAGCTGTTTTATTAATATAATACCCGGAATGTCAGAAATCACCCGTGTAATCTTCACGTGGTCCGCCAAGGCAGCAGCTGTGAGGTTCGTCTAGAATTCTCTGACTGAGAAAGGTTTATGACTAAGGCTGGATATGGCCACCTAGCTCCTCGCATTTGAGGGATCGTTCACTCTGAACTGTGCTTTTAGTTTGTACGTATCATTTCATGACCACAATCCATTACAACTATCAAAATACCAAAAACACACAAAATAGTTCTTTATCAAAACACCAGCACTACTTATCTTCTAACAAGAGCACTTTGTCAGTCAGAGTACAATGACAAACAAAAACACTTACGACTGGTGTCATTACAGTGAGTGTGCTCTATACACTTGTTTTTGTTTAGTTTTTTTTTTTATTTGTATTGTAAAAGTTGGTAGAGTGTTGTTGTGCTTTGCGAACAGATTTGAAAAAGTGAACTTGGTAAGGACCAGCGGTCCAGAAAAAACCCCCCAGCAATATATTCTTATTAAATTTTTTGGAAGACTTACCTGAGGCCCTTATAAAGTAGAGAAGAAGTTCCCATTTATCTATCCATCCATCCATGCCAATCAGCCTACAGGATCTCGCGGCACAGGGAGCGCACGTGTGCTTTGCGAGTGCAGGGTGGAGGTGGGATTCCAACCCCCAGCCCCATGGCTTTTGCAATATATTGTCTAACTTTTGTAGAATTTTAGGTGAAATATGAGTAGAGTTTAGTTCATTTATTAATGTATCAATCATATTGTTTTTCAGTATTCTAGATATTGAATGTTTATTAATATTTATTTGACTAAACTGCATTTATTACAGCGAGACCTCGGAAAGTCTGCAGCTGAGAAATCTTGAAATTATTATAGCAATACAGTTTGCTGAAAGATAGTGTTTCCGACTCACAGCTTCAGGATTCGCGTCTTGATCTTACGCTCAGGTTACTGTCTTTGTGGCGTTTCTGTGCGTATTCTTCTTGTGTCTGTGTTGGTTCACTCCCAATTCCTAAAAAGATATGCTAGTAGGTGGACTGGCTGCTTTAAACTGCCCATAAATTTGAATGAGTTTGTGAATGCGTGACCAGGATGAATTGCTTACTGAATATGAATGAATGAACAATTTAGAACATATAATATTGCTGTATTTTTATATTCTTTTTTTTTTTTTTGTGATTGTCGCAGCTAAAAATGCTTGATTTTGTTTGGGGGTTTTTTTTCTCCAAAATTTGTGATGCAACTTGCAGATTTGTTTGTTCTTTGTTGTTTTGCGGGAAACTCGGTCGAAATTGTTTTGCTTACTCAGTTGAAATTATCTTTCGCAGTGATGTTTGTTGGTAAATGAGACCTTTTAGATGTACTCATGTTCGACGCACGTGAATTGAAGAGAACTTTGGCTGAATTTGCATTGTGATGATGTCACATGTCAAATCAGGCTCCTCCGAATATTGCAGAGTTTGCTTGATTTTTGCGTTAAATTCTGTGATTTCAAAATTGTGAAATCCTGGAGGGACTGATATTCTGCTTGACTGGCTTTTAATACACCTGAGTGAGTATCAGTAGTCATATTACGTCAGATAGTCTAGGAATGGTAGTTCATAAGGATTATAGGTTTGTGGCTAGTGATATGCATATTAGTCTAACAGTTCTTAACTGCTGAGCTTTGTAATCTGAAATCTGAACTTTTTAGATGGAGTCCAGCTTAAATTGTTCGCTAATGGTAATGAAGTGTTTGTTGCTTCTCTTAGTGGTTCTTTGTGGATGTGCTGAAGAGAAACTCAGATGTGTGTGTGTGTGTGTGTGTGATGTCAGTGGTTGACTGTATCAAGTGTTTGTGGCATACGTGCACAGGTGGCTGCTGCATGCTCAGTCGTGCAGTGAGTCCAGCCCTTGAGGCCCGTGATGAAAGTGATTGAATTCGGCAGGCAAGAAAGCTGACAAATCACTAAAAAGTGCTTTTAAAATGCCATAATAACGTCATTCATAAATCACCACTGACAGTTTAATCATCCTCAAGTCTAGAGCCCTGTCTGACCGCTGGTCAGCATGCCCAGTCAGAAAGAAAACAAGCTAACGTACACGGTGTGTTCGATCCTGTTTATACCCCAAACCCTGATTTCCCGTAGCAGAACATCAATGACCACCCTCTTATACTTGAATATTATCATGCCAGTTATGAAAGACATGACTATTCTCTGACATTTCTACACTTACACACTCATTCATAATAAGGCGTCCTTGTATTCCTCTAGTTGTGTGTGTAATGGTTTCTTGTATCTGTTATCAGGAACGAGAGCAGCGGGGAAAAAGCAGGAGCTAAGTGCAGGTGTAATAACTGGAGTCTGTCTGTCCAGGAGAGAGAGCAGAGTGGGGCTACACTCTACATTCACAGGCATCCTAGCTGATGGAAGGCTCTGTGTATCCTGTTCCCCGCATGTAGTGAGCTAATCCTCAGCACTACCACTGCGTTAAAGCTGCTGAGTGCCAGCGACCAAGGAGAATAGAGGCCTGTGTGTACATGCCATGCAGATATTGCAGTCTGGGTGAAGTGTATTTACGGTTTAGATTATTTTAGAGTATTGTTACTAGATATGGATGGAGCTAAAGCTACATTTCTGATACTGTAAAAACTGTCATTTGGACCCTTGGGTTTGTTAGGACTTGAAATGAATTAGAGGCCTTAAACAACTTCCAGCTAAAAGGAGGATCAGACATATTTGTGTGTCTTATGCACTTCACACTATCTCAGCAGTCAGAAACAGAAGAGATCTCCCAAGACTTGGATTGCATTTAAACGCTGTTCCATTCAAGTGATGACATTTCAAAGCAGCAAAGTGTAGGGACTTGTTGATTCTACTCCTGTACTCCACCAAGTCATCCCTGGTGCATTGATATCTCTCATGTGCGCTGCTACTTCCGCTTCCACACTGTGTGGCCAGCCTGGCGTAACTGTCATATTTCTTGTCATCTCTCAAAGGAACCTTTCTCTTATTGGACCTCTGTCTCACAGAGTCCTTGGTTGTCACAATGAATGCATAAATCATCTTTGATACCAATGTGCCCGCCATTTACGGCCATCAAAAGGCTTTTTTAAGCCGTGATTTACTGAGATGAGCCAGATATGTTATTTAATAGATATTTAGACAAATCTCACGCCCAAGGAACCCAGAGTGTCTGATAAGAGAAGGTTGCCTGATGTGTAACACATTTAATATTCCGGGTTTCCGTCTATGTTTTTGATTATGCATTACAGCAGAGCTTTTCCTAGAGACTGTTGTTTTGTTTATTACCAAGCTTTCTCATTTTCATTCAGCTAATCTGGGCTGATTTATTTAAGCTATGACATAAATCCATAGGTGTTCATGCACTCATAAATAAAAAGAGGATTTATGAAATATGGATTGAACTGGTCATAGAAATGGTAGGATTATGGGGCTCCGTAGGTGCATCAGATGTATATCTGTGACCACATGCTATTCCCATTGTAATTACAACTCTCCATCCTCCATCATTTGCCCTGGAGGTTTGCTCCAGTGAATTCATCCTCCAGCAGTAGAATTACACAGCACACAATGGTGGCTGCTAGATTCCAGGACGTAATGTCTTTTATGAAATATTAACAGAGCTGGTGGTTTTAATTATCTCTCCCACCTTATTACAAGGCATTCTCTCTCATTTCTTTCTCCCTGCATTTTTTCTCCCCCGAACCCCCACCCCCCCTCCCCCCACCTCACTCTTGCACGTCTGGGTTTCCTAAGGGATTATATGGGTTGTTTTAAGAAATTGAGACTTATTGCTTCCTTCATTAACTGACAAAAGGGATCATCTATAATTATAGTGATTATCCTTCCTGCCTGTTCCATGGTTTCCTGCTGTAGATCCTGGCAGAAGCAGTAATGTGTAACCTCTGAAGGATGTGTTAAAACAGGCAGCTTCTGTGGCACTTTTATAGCTCTCAGCCTAGTCTCAGCCTCAGATGCTTTGTCCACAGGATATAGAGCACCTGCTATCTTTTGTACACATTTCTGGTCACAAGCTTCAGAATCTTAATGGTTGCAATCTGGCTCTCTTTTGAGTGTGGTTTTTCTCAAGATATCTTATTCCTAACGACTGAGAGAGTCTAGTGCGCTCATTAGCGATCTAAATCTAATCTAAATCTGGATTTCTCTCTGTTGTTAAAAGCACCATATAAATAAAATGAAATGAACTGAATTTAATTGATTGAAAACATTTCACAGAATCCCATCTATAAAAGCTATCGTGGGACAACTAAGTCGGCGGTTCTTGGCCATTGTTGTTACCAGACTCTGTAGAGAAGTCTGGCTTGCAAAATGAGTCTCAGCCATGTGAAAACAAAACTGCGACAGCAATACTTCAGCGATGCAGTGATAGGCTTAAGGGCAAATAGGGTGCTTTGCTTAAAGATGGCGGTATACTTTATATGCCAAAAGATCTAAATGAGAAATGAATACACATTTATAATCAAAACACATTCGGTGTGTGTCTTCCTAGAACACTCTGTACTGGAGGTGAAAAAGCTGGGAGCTATGTGCAGACCTCATAACATTGTAGTGCTGCTGGGTCAGTTTTGCCAATAGTTTTAAACAGTTGCCATTTATTTTCAATATTGCCTTGTTACAATGCATTTTGCAATAGTAGTCATGTTATGACTACTTTAAAAAAAATTGGGCTCGTATTTTTCTAGCAGGCTTGGCAACCTTGTCAAACTGAACAGCAGTGTTGTCGGTGAAAGAAGCACCAATGTGGCAGATAGTGATGTCAGTTGTAGCATCGGTTAATTTTGCAAAGCAAAAGAAAAAATGTTAAGGCTGAGAGGAGGTGGAATTTTTACATTTTCTTCAACTTGTCTTGTGCTGTTGCTTCCACAGCCACATGCAAACACACAAACAGCTGACCTGGTAATTAAACCGCCACTCTGTGCAGTTAAGCAAACAAGCATGTGATATTTAAACCAATTAGAGACAGGGGGAGGTCTCAGAACTATGGTGGAGTTCTGTGTCCATCTGTCCATATCTCAAGAATAAGTGTTCCATTAGCTATTTGGAATTGATCCAAACAGGGTCAAGGTCACAGCAAGGTCAAATGACTGAATTAGTTTTTCTTCAATAGCTTCCTTCATGTGCGTTTGAAGTATATTTTAGTAACAAGAATTACTAGACTTGTTGGTGGCGGAGACATTCACATCACTGCAGCTTGCCTCGTGTTCTATTTGTTGTCTATGATTGTGTTTTTACTTCTGACTTGCATGATTTGATGCTAGAATTTACCAATACCAATGGTAGCCAGAGTCTACCACAATCCTAGTCAGAGACTGATAGGCAGAGTCTACTACAATCCTAGTCAGAGACTGATAGGCAGAGTCTACTACAATCCTAGTCAGAGACTGATAGGCAGAGTCTACTACAATCCTAGTCAGAGACTGATAGGCAGAGTCTACTACAATCCTAGTCAGAGACTGATAGGCAGAGTCTACTACAATCCTAGTCAGAGACTGATAGGCAGAGTCTACTACAATCCTAGTCAGAGACTGATAGGCAGAGTCTATTACAATCCTAGTCAGAGACTGATAGGCAGAGTCTACTACAATCCTAGTCAGAGACTGATAGGCAGAGTCTACCACAATGCTTCAAAGAACAACCACTGAAAATTGCTCTGGGGCAATTTTATCATGAGTTTTGTCTAAAATTTGAACCACAGAAAAAGAAAAAGAAGAAACCATGTTGCATAAATTGTGCACTGATAATCTAGGGTAGTATGTGTTATACTGTTATTACCATGACTAATAGAGATTGTGTTTATTTGTTGCAGAGATCAGCAGAGTACGGAAGGACATGTACAATGACACATTAAATGGGAGCACAGAGAAGAGGAGCTCGGAGCTCCCCGATGCTGTGGGTCCAATTGTACAGCTCCAGGAGAAGCTTTACGTGCCTGTTAAAGAATATCCTGATGTGAGTATCACCTTATTTACACCTGGTGCAGTAGACACACATTTATGGGTTATAGCAACCTCATATAATGGCTACAAATAGGAAAGTTAAACACACACACACACACGTGTGTGTTTAAATTTTGTGAAAATGTATGACGGAAGTGTGGAAAGAATGTTTTTCTTACATCCCACACTAATAGAAGTAATAAAAGAATACTTTTGAAATATATATATATATATATATATATATATATATATATATATATATATATATATATATATATATATATATATTAACACAGGAGCCCTTAGTTAAATCTTCTTAAGTAAATGGAATTGTAAAACGCAGAGCGGCATACAATATTGCATTATTTAATTACAGAGGTCTACATGTCAATGTAATCTAGTTTTCGTTGCATTAGGACATGGGCTCACGTCCAGTGTATTGATTTCATTACGAGAAGCTTAGGTACTGAGCCACATTCTGTGTTTTGCTTCATTTTATGGGCCCATTTAATCTATTATGGACTAAACAGATGGTTTGTTGTAGGCACTTACTGTCAGAGCAGCTTCAGTTTTAACCATTTTCTGCTCTAGAGCATTTCATACTTATGTCTCTGTTTTAAGTGCAGTCATTAAGAGTGGCTTGTACCCTCTCTGTCTCCCTCCTTTGGTGTACGCACAGCTCCAGTAATAGGGGTGACATTGAACTGTGTCTGCATCCCAGTTTGTGTTGAGTCAGACGCACTCAGCCGAGTCACTAGCATCCCAGCGGTTAACAAATCTTTTAAGCAATCGCTGTCAGATACCGCTTGCCTAAGCCCTCTGGCCCAGGAGAGCGCACAGAGCGCCGAACTGATTGATCCCAATTAACTTGCACCGTTCCCCCATGATTCCTGCATGGGCATCATTAATTGAGCTTTTCCAGCATGGGCAGGGGCACAGTTTGGAATTAGCAAACGTCCATTTTGTTGACGTTTCCTAGTTTGAAAGGCTGTTTATTTGCCCATTTCCCTAAAGGATGGTGTAGAGAGGACAGAGGTGTCCCACCACATCTGTTTGACTAATTCATTCTTCAACCAAAACACAACAGCCACTAAAAGGTCCAGAATAACAGATCTGTGATGACTTGAGTTTCATTCTTCTTAGTGTTATGATTTTCTGAAACTTGTCTGTTTTAAAATAAATAAAATATTAAATTAAGTGAAATATAATCATTAAAATATGACTGGTCAGCAAAAGGTGTTTGTTGTTTTTTTTTTTACTCAGTAATTTGATATGAAGATACAATAATGTGAAGCTGAAATATTATTAAACAGAATTAAAACTGAAACTAAACAGAACAATAGGGTTATGGTGATTTGGAAGAAGCCACAATACTGGAGACCAATATCCGGAGAGATAAATCTCAAATAATACGTTTACGGTAATACGCAAATAGTTTTCTACCCTCTGTTCTGTACCGTCCTGTTTATAACATCTGTGCAATGGGGAGTTACAAAAAGTTCACATTTAGTGAAGCTACCCTTGTCTTTTAAGAACTGTGAGAGTTTATGGCTGTGCAAAGGCCACTGGGATGTGTGTGTGCGTGTGCATGTATGTGTGTGGGTCTCAGTTTTGGCCGTCCTTTCTACTCTGAAGGACGCCCAGGATCATTATTAGTGCGCTTGGGTTCATTAGGAGGAATGAGAGATGAAATAAGAGGCCTCAAATAACCAGCAGCCGAGAATAGAGTCCCAGCAGATCTAAGAGGTGTGTGTGTGAATGTGTGTGTATGTGTATGTGTGTGTGTGTGTGTGCGTGTGCGTGCGTGCGTGTGTGTGCGTGCGTGTGTCAGTGGTCACTCATTTCTAACCTCTGCTAAATACAGTATAATCATCACTGTCTTTAGGTAATCCTCTTTTAGTTGTTTCTTTAGTTTTTTGTTTTGTATTACAGCTTTTGTAATGCTCTCTTAAATTTTCCATGTAGAGAAGTATGAATAGTACATTTAGAGTGACTCTCATGAAAATCAGTCATAAATCAGTTATTATTAATAAAACTATTAGCCAAAAAGCATCAGAGGATCTGGAGTACAGAGTGTATTTGCGTTCATCTTACGTCATCACAAACACGCATGGAGGACACAACACGACTCACCATATATTTAGATTTTTTATTTTTTTTTATTACTTACTTTGCTATTATGCACAGGTGATATTATACGCAGCAGTGGATCTCTTCTGTGTTCGGCAACGTTTCCCTGACACTTACGGCACACGTGTTGTGGAAACTAACCATGTCGTAATCTGCTAAAACACATGCGGAGGTTACTTTACTTCCTGAACAAGTGCAGTTGTTTTCATGTTCACGGGAATCACCACTCAGTGCAACTGAGCTCAGACGGGGCGGCTGTGGCTCAGGTGGTAGAGCGGGTTGTCCACTAATCGTAGGGTTGACGGTTCGATTCCCGGCCAACATGACTCCACATGTCTTGGAAAGTCCTTGGGAAAGACACTGAACCCCAAGTTAGCGCCTTGCATGGCAGCTCTGCTACCATTGGTGTGTATGTGAATGAGATACAGTGTAAAGACCATTTACCCCCTCCTACAGGGTTTTTAAAATTCCCCTCATTTTCAGGTGGAGTATCTCTACTGGGTGACCAGATACGAACCTGAAATTTTCACATTTTTATACTCACAGAGTTTAGCTCCATCCTCCAAACTCACCTGCCTGTCATTTAGCTTATTCAGGTGTGTTTGATTAGGTTTGGTGCTAAACTCTGCAGGACAGTGGGCCTCGAGGACGAGATTTGAAGAACCAGCCTGATGTCTCATGTCAGTACCGGTGTACAGTTATTATGCGTGAATAGTTTTTATCCAAATATGGAATTGCAGTGTCCAGTTTGGTGTTTTCAAAATGAATAGTGTCCTAAACAAAGCTGTGGTGGTGTTTCTCCTCTGATAAAAGCAGTAAGTCTCTACAGCTCAGAAGGAAAAAAAACTGGTGGATTTGCAATGCCAATATAAGGAGTTAATCACTCAAAAAATTAGGAAAATTAAAAGTGGTCAAGCAACCAACTTTACAATTATTGCACCACTTGAGATTGTGTGTGTGTGTGCGTGCATGTGAGTGTGCATGATAATGCGTGAGAGTGTGCGTGATAATACGTGAGAGTGTGCGTGAGAGTGTGCGTGAGAGTGTGCGTGCGTGAGTGCGTGCGAGTGTGCGGGTGAGTGTGCGGGTGAGTGAGTGTGAGACTGGGAGTGTGAGACTGGGAGTGTGAGTGAGAGGGAGTGTGTGAGAGTGTGTTAAAGTGTGAGTGAGTGTGAGTGCTTACTTATGTATCCCACTGTGTAGCCACTGTTTTCTCTGTACATAAATAGCGTTTCAAAATCCCCAATTAGCTCTTCATTGGTGATCCAGGTTGGGGGTACGAGGCAGTTAGGCAGTTATAGTTTTAGAATAGCATAACAGTGTTAAAGTGTGTGTGTGTGTGCGTGCGTGTGCGTGTGTGTGTGTGTGTGTGTGTGTGTGTGAGAGAGAGAGAGAGAGAGAGAGAGGGAGAGAAAGAGAGAAGATGATAACCAGCTGTGGATGCAAGCTGGTGATGAATGTGAGGGTATGATGAGGTCAGGGAATCAGGGCAGAGGAGCACTGGCCTGGTCTGCCTGATAAAAGAGGGAGAACAAACTCGTACACACCCTGGTGTCTCCTATACTCATCCCCAAGACGGCCTGGCAGCGGCACGGAAATTAATTTGCTCCTTCAAACTCTTGCAGCGTTGTTGCTCTCTTGGCAGCACACACTCGTTCCAATTTGGTGAACAGTGTTATTAGGCTGGGAAAGACGACAGTGCTAGCAGAATGTTGCCGTTCCCAGTAATTGTTGCCATTCATTTGTGTGCTCATATCTATAGTAAGTGGTGTGTGTGTGTGTGTGTGTGTGTGTGTGTGTGTGTGTGTGTGTCTGTGTGTGTGTGTGTGTGTCTGTGTGTGTGTGTGTGTGAGAGAGAGAGCAAGAAAGAGAGTGCAAGAGATAATGTTAGAGAGAATGTGAGAATGTGCAGAGAGAGAGCTCTATAAATACTCCTCTCAGGCTCTGGGCATGGACAGAGCTTTTAATTGTAGTCACTGTGGTGTGTGGTGGGTTTGGAAGTGGAGGAGCGAGACAGAGGCAAAGCAGGAAAACAAGAGAAGGCTGCCATCTATCATTCCTCCCTCAGTGTCCTTTTCTGGGTCACGCTCGTCCGACGCGGAGATGAGCAGCTATCACTGATTATTAATCATTATAAGCATGCACGACAGGATTGATTCTCCCTCAGTCCTCTCTTTGGCCTTGGTCATCATTCTGCAAGCTAAGAAAGACAGGACGGGACAGGACAGGAGTGGAGCACGGGGACACTTTGCATATGTATGGCTGAACTGTCATGTTTTCTTCACTACCTAGCAATGGATTTCACACTCATCCAATCCAGGCGTTTAATAGCAGTAAAAATGTGTCCTCTCAACGCTTCCTCTCAAGTATTAGTAAAATAAACAAAATCTAGTAATCAACACAAGAAATCATTTCAAAACGTGTCGTGCAGGTCTGTGTGCCCATGAGTGATAACGAAATAAGTGATACAGCTTATGTAACAGAAACTACACTACATGGCCAAAAGTTTGTGGACACCTGACCATCACACCCATATGTGCTTTTTAAACGTCCCATTCCAGATTAATGGCTGTGGGGATTTGCCCATTCAGTCAGACGAGCATTAGTGAGTTTGGGCACTGGTGTCAGATTCAGTGTTTAGTGGGGTTGAGGTCAGGATTCTGTGCAGGCCACTCGAATTCATCCTTTTCAGACCACGTCTTCATGATGCTCACTTCATGCACAGGGGCATTGTCATGCTGGAACATGTTTGGGCTTCTTAGTTCTAGTGAACTGGAATTGTAATGCTACAGCACACAGACATTCTATACAATTGTGTTCTTCCAACTTTGTGGTAACAGTTTAGGGAAGAATCACATATAGTTGTGATGGTCAGGTGCACTGTAAAACCGGATAGTTCATTTAACTCAGAAAATTTGAGGAAACTAATTACCTCAAAATTTTTACGTTGATAAATCAATTTCTTTAAGCCAAATACACTTAAATATAACAAAAATTTAAATCAAACTTTGTAATTTAAAATACATTTTTGTTACATTTAAGTGTACTTAGTTTGAAGAAATTGATTTATCAACTTAAAAATTTTGAGGTAATTAGGTAATTAATTCATCATTTTGGCTCCAAATTTTCCACACAAAAAAATGGAGTCATTTGAACATATATGGTCATATATGACATTTAAAAATGACTTTTCTTGTTGATTAAATTGGGATTTTGGTCAAACTCAAAATGATTTCTAAGCATGTGCTTTACAAAGAAGAATGTCTGTTACAAATAACCTTTATCCCATATCTTTCCTTGTGTTATCAGAAACTATATCTAGTTAGTGTGCGAACATCGTATTTGAGTGAGATGCTTTTTTGATGTCATGTTACCTGTAGTGTGAAATGTCTAAGGTGCTGTGAGGGTTGTAGGCGAGAGTTGGCCAGCTGCCCTGCTTCTCCAGGTGTCGTTGTTTTAATTGAACCAGGCTGAAAGGATGGCCCCATAACTCACTACCGAATGAGGGCCTAATGAATGCTAAACTGCTGGATGTAATCTGGGGACTGGCAGCAGTCTCTGGACCAGCTGGTCGTGATTAATATGACTTAATTTTGTGCGTGCATATAAATGTGTCTTTTGTAGGTGTATTTGCATTTTCCAGCACTCTCTGTGATTGTTTAGTGCAGATCTGAGACTTGCGTGTGATGTGTGACCACCCATGAATGTTCTTTCTGAGGTGAACGCTCTCAATAAGCCAGACCACAGCCTAAAAGAGGTCGTATACTGAAAGACCTACACGGACCCCCCACCCCATTCATTCAGCTGTGATTAGGTGAGGACTGGCACACGGCGCACAAATCCTCTCATTATTCCTGACGTTAATAAACAGGAATGCTCACAGGGGAGAATTCTGCGGCAGGAGCGCCAGCGTTCTGGATCACTGCAAAGCTAATGAAGGTTAATTAGGGTTCATTAGGACATGATGGCTGCTCACAACAACACCTCAGGCCCGTGTGAGGCAGCCAGACAGCCCTTCAGCTCGGCCTCCTCTCCTTCACACTCCTGTAATGGCAGCGCTGATGCTCATCAGCCATGTATGCTGTCAATCTGGAGCAATCACAGACCAGTGTCAAACCAGGTAGAGAAGCAGTAGGTGGGATGTCATTTAAAGGAGCAGGGGATCAGTCTTTTATGTTAACGTGCCAGTTAGTGATAAAACCTATTGGAAGCATTGTGAGTCCCTAGCTCTGTGTACTGACAAAATATTTTTCAATATTGTGACAGTTGACAGTTTATGCTTTTATCTTTTATATATATATATATATATATATATATATATATATATATATATATATATAAATACAAATATATATATATATATATATATATATATATATATATACATATATAAAATTCGAAATGTGACTAATATAAACTAGTGTATTAGAGTTGAGCAATGCATTACTACGCTAGTACTACACTACTACACTACATATATGCTGCTACATTGCTGTAATATGTGTACCATCTTGTAGTATTCGAACTACTTACACATCATTGCTTATATGGCTACACTGATTATACCGTACAGCTGCAATATGTATATAGTATTGTGTACACTGTACATATGCGATATGTATATGGGCTATTTGTATAGCAGGACTATACATTGTTATTTGTTGTATATACTGCTCTCATATGTATGTGTGTTTGTGTGTGTGTATACACACACACACACATATATATATATATATATATATATATATATATATATATATATATATATATATATATATATATATATACAGTGCATCTGGAAAGTATGCGCTTCACTTTTCCCACATTTTGTTATGTTACAGCCTTATTCAAAATAGATTAAATTCATTATTTTCCTCAAAATTCTACAAACAGTACCCCATAATGACAACATGAAAGAAGTTTGTTTGAAATCTTTGCAAATTTATTAAAAATAAAAAAAATAAAAAAGTACATGTACATAAGTATTCACAGTCTTTGCTCAATACTTTGGCACCAATTACAGCCGCAAGTCTTTTTGAGTATGATGCTACAAGCTTGGCACACCTATTTTTGGGCAGTTTCTCCCATTCTTCTTTGCAGGACCTCTCAAGCTCCATCAGGTTGGATGGGGAGCGTCGGTGCACAGACATTTTCAGATCTCTCCAGAGATGTTCAATCGGGTTCAAGACTGGGCTCTGGCTGGGCCACTCAAGGACATTCACAGAGTTGTCCTATAGCCACTGCTTTGTTATCTTGGCTGTGTGCTTAGGGTCGTTGTCCTGTAGGAAGATAAACCTTCACCTCAGTCTGAGGTCCAGAGCGCTCTGGAGCAGGTTTTCATCAAGGATGTCTCTGTACATTGCTGCATTCATCTTTCCCTCAATCCTGACTAGTCTCCCAGTTCCTGCTGCTGAAAAACATCCCCACAGCATGATGCCACACCATGCTTCACTGTAGGGATGGTATTGGCCAGGTGATGACTGGTGCCTGGTTTCCTCCAGACATGACGCTTGCCATTCAGGCCAAAGAGTTCAATCTTTGTTTCATCATGGTCTGAGACTCCTTCAGGTGCCTTTTGGCAAACTCTAGGCAGGCGGTCATGTGCCTTTTACTGAGGAGTGGCTTCCGTCTGGCCACTCTACCATACAGGCCTGATTGGTGGAGTGCTGTAGAGATGGTTGTTCTTCTGGAAGGTTCTCCTCTCTCTGCAGAGACACGCTGGAGCTCTGTCAGAGTGATCATCGGGTTTTTGGTCACTTCCTTGACTAAGGCCCTTCGCCCCCGACCGCACAGTTTGGCCGGGCGGCCAGCTCTAGGAAGAGTCCTGGTGGTTCCAAACTTCTTCCATTTATGGATGGCGGAGGCCACTGTGCTCATTGGGACTGTCAATGCTGCAGAAATGTTTATGTACGCTTCCCCAGATCTGTGGCTCTATACAATCCTGTCTCGGAGGTCTACAGACAATTCCTTGGACTTCATGGCTTGGTTTGTGCGCTGACATGCATTTTTAACTGTGGGACCTTATATAGACAGGTGTGTGCCTTTCCAAATCATGTCCAATCAACTGAATTTACCACAGGTGGACTCCAATCAAGTTGTAGAAACATCTCAAGGATGATCAGTGGAAACAGGATGCACCTGAGCGAAATTTTGAGTGTCATGGCAAAGGATGTGAATACTTATGTACATGTGCTTTTTTGTTTTTTATTTTTAATGAATTTGCAAAGATTTCAAACCATCTTTTCTCACGTTGTCTTTATGGGGTATTATTTGTTGAATTTTGAGGGAAATCCATTTTGGAATAAGGCTGTAACATAACGAAATGTGGAAAAAGTGAAGTGCTGTGAATACTTTCCGGATGCACTGTGTATATGTCTATATATGTGAATATATATTTATATATACATATATATATATCGGCCGATAAAGGCTATTTCTCACACTATTGGCTATCGGCTGATAGTTTAATAACATTCGATGTTCAGGGCCGATTATATCCAGTCAATCAAAAGAGGGCGGGTAAACACATCGATTTCATGCTTTGTGTGAAGATGATTTCTCTGGTGTGGAATGACGACAAAGCTGCAGTTTGTAATCTCTGTAAGCTCTGCACTGCTAAAATTTTAGACCGGAAGTGAGCAGCAGTGAATCAGAGTTTCGGCATCGAGTCTAATTTTTTTCCTTGCTCTACTTGCGCGCTGCTCATGCTGAATTAAAGTGCCAGTATACTGTTGAAAGATTTAAATGAAGATGAATTGACAAAAAAAATGTTATATATTGCACAGGAAAATATATTTGTAGAGTAGTATGTTTCATATCCAGTTAATATTAATATGAGTTAATATCATCAAAAAATGCTTTTGTGTGTGGTGAGTGAATGTGAGACTAACAGGAGGTTTTTTAGGATTCAGTCAATTAATTCTGTTAATATGAATTAATAACATTCAATAGGTTAAGAAATCTTACTTTAATCTTCAGAGTGTAGTTCATGTGTTAATGTGATTAATGTGTTTTCTGTTTATGAGACCAGTTACTGTGAAACAACTTGTTGAAATGGAGAGAATAAAGTTTTTATTTCCATTTCTTTCAGAAATGTGGAATTAATTATTATTAATTTAAAAGAAGGCATAAAAGGCAGATCGTTATCAGTTATCGGCCGATATCACTCTGTATAATCAGTTATCGGTATCGGCTGAGAAATTTAGTATCGGTGCATCTCTAGTATATATAGTTTGCGCTTATGTCTACATATACATATTTATACATCTTGCATATACTCCTTATATATCCCTGTATTGTTCTCCTTACTATCTCTTTTTTCTTCACCTATCTTGCTGCTGCTGTGACACCCTAATCTCCATCTGGGGATTAATAAAGTATTATCTTATCTTGTTTTATTATAATGCAAGATCTAATTAATGGCATGAGAATTATGTGACACACATACACAAACACAATTAAAGGTAGATAAGCAGCTGCATTCCTGATGAATGTTTCCTTTGAATATCAAACCTAATAAACAGAAAAGTTGTTTTTCATTTTTTAGTTTGAACCAAAAACACTGAACTTACAGTTCTGTCATCTGTCCTTTTGTATAACTTTTACTTCAGTTGGATAGTTTATCTACTTTTAGCTTCTCATCTAAAAACATTTTTTTTAAAATCTAACTTGTTAGTGTTTATTACACCTGTACCTGTATTTCACCCACACCTCTGGTGGTGCTATTGTGCTCGATTCCACAAATGTTTCAAATAACCCACCCACAGAAAATGAAACCTTATGCTGATGTTTTTGGGGTTTTAAAAAGAAATCTTTGTTGTCCGTGCTAGCCCATTTATACCATCCATCCCTGCTAAGTACTGTTATTGTGAGGTCTACGATAAGATCTACTAATAGGGGTATAAACCCAGCTGCTGAACCAAGTCGGAGAAATCAAGTGTTTCAGATATTAAATTCACCCCCACCCCCTCTTAAAGGAGTAGGGCAGTCTCCCTGCCCTGCATCCCCTCCCCTTCTTCCACATAGTAATGAAAACAGAAGACATCTTGCAGAAAGGAATCAGAGCGCAGTGGTATTTGAAGTCATGCAATAATTAATTTGCCTATTAGCAGTGCCAGCTCGTTTATCTTCATAAGATAATGCCATCACTCGCGCTCTCTGGCAGGCCCGCACGCGCTGTCTTAAACAGCCCTAATTACGTCCCTGCTGCCTGTTTTATTGTAGTTGATGGAAAACACGCATAATCTCCACTGTGCAGATCGTGTAAATAGGCCTGAGCCTTGAACAGCAGATATTAGAGATTCTATTACAGCCTAATGATTTTCTTTGTTGTTTTTTTTTTTTTCCTTGTGAGTGGTGCTGGAAACAGTAAATAGTATCTTCTGAGCAGGGAGAGAGTACTGAGCAGAGATTGTTGGCTTTTCAGATACTGTTCTTTTGGTGATTAAAGTAGCATTGTCAGTGGCAACACAATGTGAAAAACCTGCAGTATTCCAAAAAGTGAGCCCTTTCTGTTCCTGTTGAGCCGTGGCAGAATTGTTTTCTATTGAAAGTAAGCTAAACTGACAATGGTGACGCACTGAAAAGGACACACCTAGCTGTAATTCTTCACACGCGCAAAAACTGGCACACAAAGCCCTGTACCTGGTGAGTGCAGTAAATGACCAGATACACTCTGTAGGCTTTAAAAAGAAGAAAATAAGTCCTGTGACCCAGTGCTGAACACAACTGTTGTCTGGATCACAAAGCACTATGACATTTAAGGTTAGACACAAAGACATGCGAATTATCACACACACACTTTCAAACAAGACTTACACAGGTGTGTTTTCAAGTATTCAAGTTTTCACCCATTCCAAATGGTAAAGTGCCATATCAGAAAACTAGCACACATACCATGTACTTTTTTTTTTGCTTCCACACTTAAATGCGTTTCCATTTGAAAAACTTCATAAGACATAAAAAAAATGAGGCTGGTGAGCAAAAGACTGTTTATAGCTTTTATAACCTAAGTGATAAAATTTGAACAAATTTGTTTAGTGGACATTGCACAACATTAAATGTAACTATAAATGGAAAAAAGTCATCATGAGACAGTGAAGGTGGCTTCTTCGGCCTCTATTTCCACCAGAGGAACAAAAAATAGATAAATAATCTCTAGCCAATGAGAGTAAATTGCTGTTAAGCCCCGCCCACATGACAGGTTTATGCTAGAATGGTGAATGTAAACTTGTGGAGCGTAAAGGAAAACATTCATGAATCATGATTAGCAAAAACCAAGCTTAGAAGACCGTTAACAAAAAATGCTGTTTATTTGAAGACCATGTTACATTTTTGCCAATGAGTTCACTGTTTTCAGTTTCAGATTGTTTCGCTTCTTTCCCATTGTATATTTTAGTTCGCTTCTTGAAAAGTTACGTTCAATACTTTTGCCACAAATTTCATTCCATAGCAACTCCCTGCCCAAGTAAACAATTTGTGAACAGAGTGTAGGAAAAACAGAACAAAATGTTTCTTCAGTGCTTTTGTCACCAACCCTCTTCCTTGAGATCTACCTCCCTGCAGGTTTCATCTCCAACCAAAATCTAACACACCTGATCAAGAACTTCTTAAGACAATGATTAGATGGTCAAGTGGGCACGATTATGGTTGGAGCTAAAGTCTTCCGGAAGGTTTATCTCTAGGAACGGGGTTGGTGACCACTCGGTCACGATTGGTGCAATGCACCTTTTAACTGGTTTACAACCAGCATAGCCTCATATTCCAACCAGCACTGCAACAGAGATGGTGCTAATTCTGATTCATACAGTATTACCTGTTGTGACCTACACCCAGCAGAGTCCCACACAACTCAAATTCACCACAGTAGATATAGCTAATAGTTGGAGGCTTATTCTGAAATTAAGTCAACATCTGTGTTCAGTAACAGCTGTGTTCAGCATAATGCCTCAGGCTTTATGCCTGAACTCGGCTTTTTGTCGGAACCATGCACACACAACACTGCTGACGATCATTTGTGCAGAAATATGGAGGTTTAGGCTCTCAAATCCATTCCGGCATATCTCCTTCAGTTGCCTTGACCACCTGATGGGCAGAAGATGAAAATTTAATTCCCCTCTCTCTTCTAGATTCCTTCCTAAAAAGCGCAGACATTTGCACTTTTCTTCCATCCCATCACAAACGCTTATATACACACACAAACGAGGGTGTGTATACACACACACACACACACACACACACACACACACACACACACACATAGGCATTCATCAATGCCAAGCTCAGCAGAGATGGTGTGTGTGTTGCCCAGCAGGAGAAGACCCAGCACAAAAGGCCTAGGCTCAGGAGGGTGTGTGTGTGTGAAAGAGCAGCATCAAAGCTCAGATGACAGCTCGGGAGTGGAGGGAGGTAGAGAAGTGATATATCCACTCAGGTAGAGTAGTTGCTGCTGTCACATAAGCTCTGGGTGTGCATGCAGCGTATGAGTAATGCAGTGTGTGTGTGTGTGTGTGTGTAATTGTGGATCTGTTTTAGTATGGATATGTGTGTGGGTCTCATCCAAGAGCTGTAGCTCTTTTGGATCCTGATATTTAGTCTTTTAGGAGAGAGATTTGGTGGGTCATGCTGTATGAACTGTTTGTGAAAAGACTTGGCTTCTTTTTTCACAGGCCAGGTGCAGTAATGAGATTTCATCAACGGCATTCAGACAGATGCAAATCTTGTTTGTAGAAATCCTCCTCAGTTTAACATGATTATGGTCATTATATTCATCATGTATCAGAATCTTGCCAAAAATACACTCGTGTGTGTGTGTCTGTGTGTGTCTGTGTGTCTGTCTATCTGTCTGTCTGTTTATCTATATTTTTTTCATAGTCCAGATAGTAGAATAAATCATCAGGAAATTAATTTTCATATTTCCTATTTCTGTTTTGACATTTACATTTATTCATTTAGCAGACACTTTTATCCAAAGCGACTTACAAAGGAGGAAATACAAGCAAAGCGATCTATCAAGCGGAGAGCAATAACAATAGTGCTACCATACATATTTCTATGTTTACCCATTCTATAGCCTTGCCTATGATCCCTAGATATAAATGTTACTATGTACATTTGAGTATCATCCAATACTGTACAATTTCTTTTGAGCCATTCAGCGGTGGACTTTTGTGTTTTGGATTGTTATCTTGCTGCACAACCCATCTGCACTTGATTGATTGATAGATTGATTGATGATTGAATCCCCTTCAGTTTTCACTGGTAGAGAGCAGAATTCATGGTTCTGTCAATTGTGGCAAATCGCCCAGTCCCTGAAGCAGCAATGCATCCCCACACCAAAACACTAAAACCACCATGTTCGACTGTTGGTAAAATGTTCTTATTGTGGAACGCTGTGTTAACTTTATGCCAGATGTAACGGTCTTCCACTTTTGACTCATCAGTCCACTGAACATTATCCCAAAAGGCTTGGAGTTGACAACAAGGTATTTTTGGCAAATGTGAGAGGAGCCTTTATATTCTTCATGGTTAGCTGTGCTTTTCTCCTTGCTATCCCATGGATACCATTTCATCCAGTCTCACTCTAATGGTAGAATCATGACCTCTGACCTTATCTGAGACGAGCAAGGCCTGCAGGTTGTTAGATGTTTGTCTAGGTTCCTGTGGGATTTCTTGGATGAGACGATAGTGTATTCTTGGAGAAATTTTTGGTAGGCTGGGCAATTCTGGGAAGATTCAGCACAGTTCCAAATTTTCTCCATTTTGAGATAATGGCTCTCACTGTGTTTTGGAGTCCCAGAACCTCAGAAATAGCTTTGTAACCCTTTCCAGACTGATATATTTCAAGAACAAACTTTCTCATCTCTTGCAGAGTTTCTTATGATCATGTCATAGTGTGCTGCTTGTTGAGACCTTTTAGCCTACTTCACATTGCAGGAAATGTTCTATTTAAGCAGTGTTTAGATACAACAGAGATGTCAGTAATCAGGCCAGGGTATGTCTAGTTTGGGTGTATCTAGTCTAAATGAACCCATCCATCCATCCATCCATTTTCTGTATTGCTTATCCTACACAGGACACAAGGCACAGGGGACATGTACAGGCTGCTAACCCACTGCAGGGCACAATCACACACACACTCATACACCCATTCACACACTAGGAACTATTAAGAAATGCCACTCAATATACAACACATGCCCTTAGACTGGGGGAGGAAAAGTACCCGGAGTACCCGGAGGAAACCCCCGAAGCATGAGGAGAACATGCAAATTCGAACTCCCAACCCTAGAGGTGTGGGCAAACATGCTAACCACTAAACAAACCTGCCCCCCTAACTGAACCCATTAATCAATTAAATTTGTTTAGTTGTTTGATTGAGTAACTAGGAGGCAGTTATTTTTTCACACAGGGCCAGTTGTTTTTTTGTTTTTTTTTCAATAACTAAAATGATCATTTAAAAATTGCATTTTGTGTTTACTCAGGTTGTTTTTGTTTGATTACCTGAAACAATTAAGTGTGCCAAATGCAAAATTATACACAATCAGGAAGGGGAAAAATACCTTTTCCTGGCGCTGCAAGCTTGCTCTCTTCAAATATCTGTTTTTTTAGTAGTGCAGAAGGCTTGATTTTAAAGGCTTTTTAAAACGAGTTGTGTCATTTGTTCAAATGCATGAAATGCGTGTCTCAGTCCACATCTCACACATGTTTGTGGCATTAATTACAGTGAATTGGATTTATGTCTATGGATTGGATTTTGACTATGTGAAAATGAGTTCTGACACAGATTGAGTTTCAGGCCAGTATTGGTCCAATTAGTGATACTCCATTCTGCAGTATGCTGTCTATTCAATTCAGCAATCACTGCATGTGGATTAAGGCCGTAGAAACATCTATCAGCCTCTTTAGATCAGCGTTTCCCAACCTTTTTTCAGTCATGGCAGCCTTTGAAAATTTAAAAACATTTGTGGCACCCTACACAAACACTAATGCTAGACAGCGTTAGCTACATGAGGATGAAGCTGATGGTCCAGAATCATCTGGAGCTTTTCTTTTAAGAAATCTGTCCATATTTTTTTTTGCACTACACACACAACGTCACACGCTAATTAATAAGATAAAACACACGCATACAGGTCAGCGAGGGGGGTTGAGGGGGAGGGAATTATTATTTTTTATATATAAATTTTTATTATTACTATTATTATGCTTGTGTGTCTGTCTTATTATTTCTGTGTCTGTGTTATTATTTCAGTCATCAGAAATTTCTCATGTATATTAAATGTTTTATACACATTTTAGCATTTTAGAAATATTTGAAGGATTTTTACACGGCACCCAATTGGGAAACACTGCTTTAGATTACATGCTTTAGATTAAATAATACTAGGAATTAGTAGAAATTTGTTATAAAATTCTAATAAATATAGGACATTTAGCTTGAACATTAGCTGAGAAATGCTCTCAGTTTGCTAAAAGAGCTATTTTACAGAACATCAAAGTCCATGGAAGCTGCAAGAAAAGACACTTTGAATTGCTAAAGCATCTTCATAGTAGCTGATATTCGTTTTTATCGTATTACCGTTCTCATTTATTACGGTTCCTGTTTTCAAACGGTTTCCTTGTTTTAAGCAGAACCCATTGATAAAGTTGAATGTGTGCTGCACTTTATTAATAAAGGGAACTGTTTAGCTCCATTCATTTCAGAATCTGTCATTTAGCTCAACTGAGAGCATTGTAATTTCAGGTGAGAGTATCCTGATTGAGCTCTGTAATACGACCTTAGACTAGCTTTCTCCAAACATTATCTTCCTTCCTTGCTCAAATGTGTATATAGATTATTACAATGGGTTATGCAACCAAAAACCTGTATAATTACAGATATTTTCTTAACAACACCCAGAGGCCAGCCTACACAAGCCTACGCCAGCCTACGCACCTCATTATTTGTGTAGTTTACAGTAGTTTCTTATTGTGGAACGCTGTGTTAAGTTTAATCCAGATGTAGCGGTCTTCCACTTTTGACTCAGCAGTCCAATGAACATTATCCCAAAATGTTTAGCCATTCTATAGCCCTGCCTATGATTCCTGAGATATAAATGTTACTATGTATATTTGAGTGTCATCTAATACTGTCCAATACTCCAAAACATTACATTTCTTTTGAGCCATTCAGCTCAAAAGACTTTTGTGTTTTGGATTGTTATCTTGCTCCACAACCCATCTGCACTTGATTGATTGATTGATTGATGATTGAATCTCCTTCAGTTTTCAATCGTAGAGAGCAGAATTCATGGTTCTGTCAATTATGGCATATCGCTCAGTCCCTGAAGCATGCGGAAGAGTCACATTAGATTTATGTAGTATACAATAGTTTATAATAACCATGTGTCCTGGTTTAAAGAAGTAAAGGAAGAGTAATTTGATCCTATTTGTAGAATATTTTGTTGTTTGTTAGACTGTAAAGATTCAAACCAAGGTCTACTGTATGTGATGAAGTGTTTTCACACCATTAACATCATGCCAGAAATACTGTAATTATATGGTTTCTGTTTATAAAAGCATCTAAATAAGTTAGTATTATTTTCTGATCCTGGTCCTGGTATCTTCTACCAAGAACCTTGGAGTTGCAGCAGTTAGTATGACATTAGAACTTTTGGACAAGCCATGTTTTTTGTGATATTTTAATGAATATATATATTCATGAAAATGTGAGAAACCCTTAAAAAAATCAAGAACAATGTCCAAAATTCTAACACAATCTCCAACAATCTAAAATCTTCTGAATCAATCAGAAATATGAAACAATATAGAACAGTTAGATTATTAGGTCTAAATATGAAATAATCAAGAGATGGAGTTCAATCATACGATATGTGTATAGTGTGTGCATGTGTTAAAGGCAGAGAAATGTCCTTCTTTGCAAGTTCTCTGACATGATGTGAATGTCACATGTAGCCTTTCAGCCCATAAAGCAGTGTTGTGGTTGGGAACATTCTAAGCTCTTAGCTATCATTGTCCTACTGCTCACATAATAACATGATAATAAGATATATTTAACAAATGTGACTGCCCAGTGAGTCACGGACATACTTATTCAAAAGTGGTTGCATTACATTTTTATGAAGGACTCACACTCCTCGAGGATAAAACACTTTATACTCAGGGATATGTATACAGATAACAGGGTATACCAAACTATACAGGATGTCTGTGCAATTTGCCTCCACCTGTGCATGAACGCAGCTGTACATATAAAAATGAAGGCCTCCTGGAGCTTCTCTAGCCTTCCCTCTGATTTCCACATCACCAAGGGCACCTTGAAAATCTGTACAAGACTAGAAAGAAAGGTATTTGCCATGCACTGATATATTCAGCTCTCTGTAGTATATATATATATATATATATATATATATATATATATATATATATATATATATATATATATATATAAAAACCATTATCTAAGTTCAGTTTTCAAGAACACATGAATGAAATGAAGATAAGACCACCTGCTGAGGAGTAAATTTGGTAGCATCAAATAGTACAGTTGTCTGATATGTGTAGCGTATGAGACACACAGATTTGTATTTCTTCTGCTCAGAGGTTTTGTATGCTGATAAATACAAATGTCGTGCCAGTACGGTTGCTTTTGTGCCTTGCCACAGTTTAATTGCTCCTTTTTATTCATATCATGCCCATGTAATATGCAACAGGGGCAAAAATATGCTGTTATCAAGTACACATACACTTAGCAGTGTTTTACAAGTAGTCGATTATGCACGGAGTCACTCATGTGAAAACATAATTGAATCTGAATATTAAAAGGATTGATAAATCAGGCCTTGAAGGACTATTGATTAGAACAGGGAACATTGGTGTAAACTAGGATTTTGTAGCAGCCCATTGCCTCACCACAAAATTTGTTAGAAGTCGTATT
Organism: Ictalurus punctatus; assembly: GCF_001660625.3. Taxonomy (NCBI): domain Eukaryota; kingdom Metazoa; phylum Chordata; class Actinopteri; order Siluriformes; family Ictaluridae; genus Ictalurus; species Ictalurus punctatus. The sequence continues at coordinate 11,669,634 of NC_030418.2, read as the reverse complement.
GACTATGCTATTTTGATGAATTGTATTCATTTGAAGAGGAGGAGGAGCAGATTGTCAGATAGTAAAACTGATCATGTGAGAGCAAATATACTTTGTTTACAGCGTTTGTGGCAAAACATCAGGACACGAGAGCAGCACCTCATGTATCTAGTCAGAATGATATGTATGGCATATTTAATATAACATTAGCACTTATTATCCACTGATTACTTGTGACTTTTCCTTTCATTTCTCCTGTAAACTACTGTAAAGCAGTTGGACTGTTTAAAAATAGCAGAAGCAGGCCCACAGAAAAACAATTCATGTTTATCTCTTAAAAACACTCAAAACTGGCTTTGCTTTATTGCTCGTCAGTCAAATCCATTCACATGTCAGCGTATGGCGGAGTTCGGATGGCGCCACAGCCCCTGATCTTTTGACTGACGGCTCTCAGGTTAGCTCTGATACCCAATTGATCAGGTGAAGGATCAGTGGCTCTTATCTTGTCGTGATGGGCCTGGAGCAGGCAGGGCACCACTCACCACACATCGAGCGCCATTGTCGGAGCTCAGGCTGATGAGCTGCTGAGATAACGGTTAGACAACTTGCTGAAACAAGGTGCCTCCCAGGAAATCTTATTCTCCCTCATCTTGCTTTCTTACCTTCTTTCTTCATTTTATTGTAGGCTACAGTTCATCAACAAGAATTTGTTAATAATTATTATAATCGAATAATAATAATGATAATTTGTATGATGTTTCTTTTCTTCAGCACCAGTGGGTCTAACTATTCTGTGATGCTTTTTGTGCTGAAATGTTTGTGGCGTTTTTGATTGTTTGATTATTTTAAATGTTTTGACGAGTTTGCCATCATTCCATCGTTTAAAAATGTATGAGGTAGATTGTATCCGGGTTTTAAAGGTTGCGTCTCAAGATAAAGCCTAGAAGAGCATTTCAGAACAAAGTCAACCCAACCTTATGCCATGCGGAAAACTCATCTCAAAACGAATCATTTGTAACTTCTGTCAATTTGTACAGGTTTTTTTTTCCTTTTTTTTATTTAGTGCATTTAAATATTACTTTACAATAAGGGAGAGGAATCTGTCTGAATTTGCAATAAAGGCTCAAATCTGTCTGTAAAGCTCCAAGGATGTGCAGTAGCATTTTCAGGACCAAGATCACTGATTAGACCATTAGTGAAATTGTGTTTTCGTAGTTTTTGCAGTAGTTATAGTTAGCTATCTTTTTTTATTATTATTATTATTTATTTATTTATTTCTAAATGTCTATTATGGAAGCACTTTTACATACACTCCTAGGCAAAATAAAATGGGCCAAACCCAAAATGGCAAAATATTAAACTTTTAAAGGTCTTGAGAACAAACCATTGGACAGAAGTTACTTTATCTATTTGTTTAATTCTTGCTAATTAACTGTTAAGATCATTAAAGACTTAATATTTTGCCATTTGGGGCTTTGTCTGTGAAACAGGGTGTCCTGTGCTGGTTTACCTTACTTTACTTAACATACCAGTCTTTTGTGTATTGTAGAAAGTGTCCTTTGATATGTAATACATTTAATCCCGTCTACATGCGGTGTATAATCAGAGGACTAAGTGTTGTGTGTGTTTGTGTGTTGCAGTTTAATTTTGTGGGCCGGATCCTTGGTCCACGGGGGCTTACGGCCAAGCAACTGGAGGCTGAGACAGGATGCAAGATCATGGTGAGAGGCAAAGGCTCAATGAGAGACAAGAAAAAGGTAAGCACATACACATACGCACACCATTGTTCATGCATTAGAGCAATTGTCCTAGAAAAAAAAAAAAAAATATATATATATATATATATATATATATATATATGTATGTATATATATCCTGTTCATTTACAGTAAGGAGTATTTGAGTATAGTGGATGGAGTGTGCATCATGTGCAGGTCTGGCTTGGTTCATTCTGTGATGTGTGATGTCCCCCCCACTCTCCCATGCCACATCTGAGAGTTTTGGGCAGGTGTTTAAACATTGTCCTTGGCCTCGGTTTGCATGAGGGCTAATTCCAGTGTCCCTGCCAGGGCTCCTGTCCCATTCAAACGCCAGATTGAGTGTTGCATGCTGGGTATCTATCTCTCTAGGCCAGTGGGGGTCTGGGAGGGTCTGAGAGTAAGGGGTTATGTCCATAGTCTATTACCAGAGTCTATGACCACTTGGGTAAACATACACACTCTCAGTCTTTCGTATAAGAGTAGATGTAAGTCTGTGTAAGTCATAGTGTGGTTGTGGAATTTACTTTATTAGCGAATAAAACACTGACCATAATAATACATGCAGCTGGTTGCATTAGTTGTGTAACCTTTTTTTTTTATACACTCTTCCATGTATGTGAGAGGATCTGAGAAAGTGGTGCATGAGCAGGGCTGGACTTGTATTTAGACAAGTGACTCTCGCAGAGATAGTTATCAAAGGTTATGTTGCACGGTGCTGAGTGGGAGCAGGCAGAAAAATAAAACAAGCGCTCTGTGAAAAGTGCCGCTGTCATCTCAAACTCCGTTCCCACATCTGGATCGGTTCGGCGTCCTGTTGGAGCACAGCTGGTCATTGGTGTATCGGATCTCAGCTTTGTGTGCATGTCCATCCCATGTGTTTTTGTGGGACTGTGTGTCCATGCATGCATGTGAGATTGTGTGTGCTCTCAGTCCTGGCCATCACAGCAAGCATTGCTAGGGTATTTAACATAGACGGGATCATTTGAACCTCTCGCCTGCAAAGTGTAAATATTCACATGCGTGCTTGAGTGTGCTTGTTTAGGTAGATGGTAACTAAGGCTCTCAGTTAAATAGTAAGTAACCTCTGTGTAGATCTTCTTCGACCTTTGTTTAATCTTTCCATTCTGACTCAGTTTCAGCTTATTCCTTATACCTGCATGTTTGATTAGATTAGTCTCCATTTGGGCAAGTGTGCCGGTTTTCTGTGTCATTTTACATGGCTTGTTCTCACTATTTATTTCCACTTATATGCACACATATGCATATGAACCAGTGTGCACATGGCTTAAGTGATACAAATGCTGCCTGACGTGTGTGTGTGTGTGTGTGTGTGTGTGTGTGTTTTCACTGAATGCAGAGTGTCTTTCTGGCAGCCCAAGCAAATAATAGCACTAAAACATATAGAAGGAGTTAGGATTCATATTCGCTATTGGTCTATTGCCCATTATTAGGCTTCAGATGCTTAAATATTTGCTTTATTCAATATTATATTGTGTTCATACAGTGGTGCATGAAAGTTTTTAACCTTTCAGAATTGTCTATATTTCTGCATAAATATGACCTAAAACTTCATCAGATTTTCACACAAGTCCAAAAAGTAGACAGAGAGAAGCCGATTAAACAAACGAAACAAAAATATTATACTTGGTCATTTATTTATTGAGGAAACTGATCCAATATTACATATCTGTGAGTGGCAAAGGTATGTGAACCTCTATGATTAGCAGTTCATTTGAAGGAGAAATTAGAGTCAGGTGTTTTCAATCACTGGGATGACAATCAGTGAGTGTGAATGAGCAACCTGATCAAAGTCTGATCTTCACAACACATTTGTGGAAGTGTATCATGCAGGAACAAATGAGATTTTTGAGGCCCTCATAAAAAGAGGTGTTGATGCTCATCAGGTTGGAAAAGGTTACAGAACCATCTCTAAAGAGTTTGCACGCCACCAATTCACAGTCATTCAGATGTGTATACAAATGAAGGAAATTCAGGACCATTGTTTCTCTCCCCAGGAGTGATCAACCAACAAAGATCACTCTAAGAGCAAGACATAATAGTCTGTGAGGTCATAAAGGAACCCAGGGTAATTTCTAAGCAACTAAAGGCCTTTCTCACATTGGCTAATGTTAATGTTAATGAAGGCTATTGGAAAAATGTTTTGTGGATGAATGAGACCAAAATATAATTTTTTGTATTTAAATGAGAAGTGTTATGTTTGGAGATAGGAAAACACTGTATTTCAGCATAAGAACCTTATCCAATCTGTGAAACATACTGGTGGTAGTATAATGGTCTGGGACTGTTTTGCTGCATCTGGGCCTGGACGACTTGCCATCACTGATGGAATAATGAATTCTGAATTATACCATCAAATTCTAAAGGAAATTGTTAAAACATATTGCCAAAGAATGGTTAAAGAAGAATAAAGTTAATGCTTTGGAATGGCCAAGTCAATGTCCTGACCTTAATCCAAAAGAAATGTTGTGGAAGGACCCAAAGCAAGCAGTTCATGTGAGGAAACCCACCAATATCATTGAATCTGTTCTGTACTGAGGAATGGCCTAAAATTCCTCTTTAGCTGCCATTATTGCTGCAAAAGGGGTCACACCAGATACTGAAAGCAAAGGTTCACATACTTTTGCCACTCACAGATATATGTAATATTGGATCATTTTCCTCAATGAATAAATGACCAAGTATAATATTTTTGGGTTCTCTTTATCTACTTTTAGCATTACTGTATATTTCTTTAAACATTCTTAATACCATCCCAGTTATGCTTATGAAACATCTTTTTTCATTCAAAATATTAATAGTTTTCAACCATATTTTAACCGCATGGTCTTCAAAAATACAATGTAGCCTCATCAATTGTACATAACCAGAAAATGGTAGCACTTATTGATGCTATCTAAATGCAATTGAGTTTCTTTTGTCTTATGCTTGCCTAAAGCACAATGTGAGCAGAGATGGCATCTGGCAGCAGGATCATTTTCTGTGAACACCCAAGGCAAGGCTTTCCACAGCCTGCACATCTATCCCGCTCTCATTTTAAAGACATCCCACGCTGCATCCTAAAATTGAACAAAATAGACTCTCATCGTCTTTCTAAATCTCTTTTGGAAGTGTAATGAAGTTGCCCAAACAATAAAGTGAGTGATTAAGGCACAACACACACACACACACACACACACACACACACACACACACACACACACACACACATACACACACACACACACACAAACACACACACACACAGAGTGAGAGATAAAGATTCAGACTTTGCAGATCTTGGTCAGGTTCTACCCAATAAAGACCCGATAAAGGAAAGAGGCCTGTCACAATATTTATGTAACCATTTAATTATTGATTATGATAACAGATTCCACAGTCATATGCTCCCTTATAAATATATGTAGTTAGTAATAAAAAATAAAAAAAGACATTCAAACTCAACAAAGTTCTTAATATAATCAAATGACATCAAATCAACACATCATTCTATTTTAACTATTTTCAGTCAGTGGCTTTTTTTTTTTTAAATAGTTGTAACTATGTTTCATCATGAATAAATAATCTGATAACCTATTTGTGTAATTTGTGACTTTATAGTGTTCTATCAGAGTTAAGAATTAATGAAAGATAAAACCATATCTTGTATATATTGTAACCAAAGGTTACAATTTCACTCGTGGTTTTTTTTTTTATATTAAAGTTATTTTTTTTGCTCTGTTTTTTGCATTTTAAGTCTAAAATGGAAAGAGTTGTAGCTTTGTACATATATACACTATTACTCTACATTCATGTGTACACAGTATTATAATGATAAAGATAATGAATCTTTACTGGTCACGTATACATATGCAGTGAAATTCTTTTCTTTGCATACCCCAGCATGTCAGGAAGCTGGGGTCAGAGCGTTGGGTCAGACATGATGGAGCAGTGAGAGTTATGTGTTAAGGGCCATGCTCAAGGGCCCAACAGTAGCAGCTTGGTAGTGCTAGGCCTTAAACCCCCAACCTTCCGATCAGTAACCCAGAGCCTTAACTGCTAAACCACCACCGACCCACAAAAGGGGGCATAAATTGTACAGGGGTTCTTTACTTACTGTAGGGTTTCTACCTCGAATCCTCTCTGTAGAACACATATCCAAGCTGAAGAACCCTTAAGGCAAAAACGGTTTCCAAACTATTATTAGAAATATTGCTCTAACTACAAAGATGGTTTATGTGTGCTACAATTTCAAAATGTAAGCAGGAGACACATTTAAACAAGCCACATTTTACTTTAGTCCTTTTTACTATCCTGTCATGCAGCACCAGCATAAGAATTTAGCAATAAAAACTGTCATATCCTCATCCATCTACCTCCACTAAACAAACGAGCATTGTGTCTCAGATCACATACTTACGTACTATTCTAGACAGTTATTTAGTACTAACACTAACCGGTTTTCCTCTTACAGTTAGTGTTTGTATTTCAAAAATCTCTCATGCCACCTTTAAACCTACCCAAATGTCTTCTGGATCTTCTAAGATTGGTAAATATTTTTGAATGTAAGGTCAGAGTTTTTGATCCAAAATGCAGCCAGTGACAACAGCTCATCAGTCTGATTGATGTTGTTGTGTAGGAATTCGCTAAATATTTTACAGTTCGACTTGGAAACCTGCCAGAAAGGGATGTTTCGCATCTGATGTGCCGACTAGTGAATGTCGAATTTAATCTTCCAGACGGAATGCATATAACAGTGGTCACCAACCCTGTTCCTGGAGATCTACCTTCTGAAAACTTTAGCTCCAACCATAATCCTGCCCATCTGACCCTCTAAACATTGCCTTAAGAAGTTCTTGATCAACAAAAACAGGCGTAGGTTTTGGTTGGAGATGAAACCTGCAGGAAGGAGGATCTCAAGGAAGAGGGTTGGTGACCAATGATATATAAGGTACACAGACAAGTGTGTGAACAATGCCACTCAAGTTGACGTATCACACCACCCCAGCATGGATTATTTTCCTTTAACAACACGCCCCGTGGTGTTTTATTCCTTGTGTATCATTCGAAGCTGGATGTCACAGTGGAAAGAGATGCACCCTTTCAAACACACCTTTGGAGTTTTTGAAATGTAAGTTCACCGTTCCCATTAGGCTGCTCCGTCTAAAATACGTTGTGAAGGGATGTTCAAATCAATTTTGTAGCCTGGAAATAACGAATGTAAGGTGGTCTTGAAGTAAAAGACACAGAAAATGTCCATTCGGGGTCGTTTTAGGAACTCCTGCCTAAAGGGTTCTAGGTTTAAACTTCCTTTTCTAAGAGTGTGCAGATGAAGAGTGAGATCTTGTTGTCTGGTGGCTCAGTTTCTCTAAAAAGTTCAGCTCAACACTTTGGCGTGCCACCAATTATTGTTATTAAGGCTGTTAAAATCACTTTAGAACTGTCTAGTCATAGTACAGCCATGAAACAGAAACATGGTGTGTGTGTGTGTGAGTGAGTGTGTGTTCACTGCACATTTGCACAGTGTTTATTTTTATTTAGTACAACCTCCGCCCCTCACAGTGGACACATATTAAATGCAGTTGTTTATATGAGCCGAACTTAATTTAATATTTGAGGCACGCCGTGACTACACTAACAAGAAGTTAGCCATGGGCTCAATGTCTGCCGATGTAAATTTTAAGGAGCCACAGAATACCACAGAATTTTAAACCTATCTTAATTACCGCTGTCAAAACATGCGCACAAAAATTCTACACCTTTACAGCAAGGACACCTGAGACTTAAACCGAGTGTTGTCTCAGCTCAATATGAACGAGGACAAACTGACAGCATGCATAACAGGAATGCATAATTCAACAGCGGCATTTAGTTCTGTCCGTCTTTATTAGTCACCCAGCAAGAAACGGAATAAAGAAAAGATTTGTGGAAACTGAATTAAAATGTGTGCGTGTGCGTGTGTGTGTGTGTGTGTGTGTGTGTCCACATCCATGTAAATGTATGTGTATGTGTGGCAGTGATATTTTGTGCAAGCAGAATACTAAGATGCTGTGATTAAGAGTAACAAAGAGCATAACTCTGGATTCTTCTGTTCTCTAAATCCTTTAACAAGGAGCTTTGATGTGCTGAGACTTTTACACAACCACAGCGTTGTCAGGATCTCAGCACACAGCCCTCGCTCCTTCTTCTCTCGACCCTTGAACCTGCTGTAATATTTGAAAGTGGTACATACAGTATACACTCGCAGTTACAGTCGCTGTCACAAAGCAAAGGCACATTTACACAATGCTGTCAATGCATTTACATTTGTGGCATTTGGTGGACGGCCTTATTTAGAGGGACTTAAATATGCAAACATATTTTAATATTCTACACATCATGTGTTAACAAACACCTGCAATCATCCCATGACTGCTTATATAGCAGCACCACTGAACTCAAAGTTTACCCTCTTTCACTCTACAGCTTCTATTCTTCTTCTCCATCCCCCAGTTTAAACTCTGTGTGTGTGTGTGTGTGTGTGTGTGTGTGTGTGTGTGTGCTTAGTCAGGTAGCCCTCTCCCCTTCCACCCTAGGCAGCTGTGATATTACTGCTGAAGCCTCAGGACGACATTATTGCCTCTGCAAAGATTACAAAGGAGATGGCCAGTGGATTTATAGACATTGATTATGCCACTGTATGGCTACTGGATGGCCAGTTAGAGACAGAGGCGGCGAGAAGGGATGGAGGAGAGGGGGGTTGTGAGCAGAGAGAAGTAGTGGATGTGTAAACAAAAGGCAAGTGGACAGTTGCACAGCTGGACATGTTTCCTCTGCAGACCGCTACGGCAGCGTCACCTTGACTACGAGCCTGACACTAGGTGTCCAACAGGGCCTGAGAAAGTGCAATGTGAGAAAATCAGAGTGATCCCTGAGAAAACAAGCGTTCGAAGATACACACAAACGCAAACAGACTCTCAGATAGACAGGCCGACAAAAAGACCTATCATTAACCCCTTTGAAATTGGCACTCACACACCCTCCTGGCCGTCTTTCGTGGGCTTTTTCTCCATGAGTTATTGACTGGGTGGCTATAGATAGGCGGCTGAGCTGTCACAGTCAGGCATAGAGGATCAATTTTTAGTGCTTGTCAAAACCAAGGAAAGCCGAGTAAATCAGCCGAGCAGAAAACGGACTGATGAACGGCAAGAAAAAAGGAAGTGACCTAATATGAGCGTGCTGCCTCAGTGTCAGATGATAAATCATATTGAGCGCGTCTGACGATGCTAATGCTGCAATATTTTCCCTCGTCGCATCACGCGAACAGGGCCAACAATGGAGCCCTAATGAAAATCAGCAGGCAAAATGCAGCAGCACAGACGGCGGCGTGGATTGCCATCAATTTCCCATTTTGCTGGCACGGGGAGAAAAATGAGCACTGTTTGCATGTCTGATTATTGCATAAATCAAATCTTAGTTATTTTATTTTATTTTTTCATCTGGGAAAATTATATATGAAAAGAAAGGCAAGCAGAGAACAATGCAGGGCGCTGACAAACAAAAGGCTGGCTTTCCTTTTTCCACTGCAATGTTGTTTCCTATCAATTAAACACTCCAGCGTTGCTAGATCTTCAGCTGGTGAATTAGAATTTTTGTGATTGTGCTGCTCTGCATTGAGACCGAATCTGAGTCTCAGTAAGTTTTATACGCCTGATTGGGAATATCATATGCAGGAAGGCAGTGAGTGTTTTATTTGCTCCTTCATTCTGCTAGCTGTGGAAGCTCCTGCTGCTCAGTGTTATGAGCTTCTGTTTGCGCCTTGTGATGCTTCCTTTGTATATCAGCACATTACACCATGGCATGTGTAAAACATCTTGTCCTTGCTGCAGGAATCAGATCAAAGTCGCGGTACCGCTTTCTGTTTCATTTTATGTTTATTTCCATGTCCTTTCCTGTTGCATTCTTGCTGATTCTGTTCTCTGCTGGAAAAGTGAAAACAATGGACATTGTTTTGGTCCCCTCCAGGTTTTGAGCAGTGAGATCTAGCAGCAAACTAGAACGCAGGATGCCAAAGTTCAGACAGCAAACAGTCCCTGTTCTTTGATCATGGCTTTCATGTATCAGTTGAAATTCACCCCACTTCAGTCAAATACGCTGAAGAATATAGTTTCATCCGCGTTCGTTTTCTTTATTCTTATTTAGCTTCAGCTGATTCCTAAACAGTGTAGCAATTGCACCACGCTTGCATAAGAGTACACATTAATCCCCTGTGCTTTGTCCCAGGAGGAGCAGAACCGTGGCAAGCCCAACTGGGAACACCTGAATGAAGACCTGCACGTCCTAATCACTGTAGAAGATGCTCAGAACCGTGCCGAGATCAAGCTCAAACGAGCCGTGGAGGAGGTCAACAAGTTGCTGGTGCCTGCGGTAAGTAGCTCTCACATCACTTCCTGCTGAAGCTTGTGACTTTTATTCTTGTTTCAAAATGTTGCACAGCATTTTTGCCACTGAAATTAGTATGTCAGAGTGACACATTCATTTCAGAGAAGTGAGTGTCATACGACAAAGTTTATTTTGGCTTGTAGGTGCTATTAATAGAGATTTTTACTGTAATTTTTTTTAAAAAAACGTGTTTATCACAGTGGGTATATTTATTGTATTGAGTGTAAATGTCTGTGTGTAATGTATCAAATTGTGTGCATCAATGTTGTTTCTCCTGCCTTGACCGATGAGTTTATTTTGCAGTTTCTCCAGACCTTTAGGTGGTTGTTAGAGTATTCATTTCATTCAGAATGGCATCATCAAGTCACCAGACAAAGTGTCTGCCCTTTAAAACCAATTATCAATGATTGCACTACTTGGCATTCCACTGTACACAGCAACAGAGTAGCTGATCATCCCAAGTGTCAGCTTTATCCTGGCAAATAAGTCTTTTGACAGTTTTGTTTTGCTGGTTGAATTGCGTATTTAATGGACGCATGTGTGTGTGTGTTTTGGGCTATTCTTTTAGCAATGCCACAATTCCTCTTTTTGTTTCCATTCGCTGTCATGTCACTTGACAAGTAGGAAATGAAATTTACTCTCATCGCACTTGAGAAAGTGGAAGTGCTCCTCAGTGCTGCTGCAATTGAGTAATTGTTTTAGATCACTAACATTCTTTAGACTTGGCGTTTTAAACATTTTCATCTGTGCTAATAAGAACATCAGAAGGATGAACCCATTCCAGTGACCATAGATTCAGGAGTTTCATTTGAATCCATTCTGGACTGATTCACTGTAGCCTTGTAAGTGTATGGTGTGGGTGTAATGGACATTGCACAATGCATGTGGAACTGAGGTCTCCGAAATACAAGATAAGTGCCTCCAAGCATATGCATCCGAATATTTAATAACTAATAACCAAAAAGGCTGATTTCATCTGTTGAATTTTGTCTTGACTTATTTTACTCAGTATGACTCTGCTAAGTCACGTGGTACATCACGCTGAGGTCATGTGATGTACCAGTAGCCTTATGTAGGTCATGGTTATTGGATTACGTGAGCTACCACTGATGAATTCAAAACTATGGGGAATCTGCTAACAGCTAGGGCATGACCAGAGGCCTGCTACATTGATGTAATTAGCTGCAAGGCATTAATGAAGAACACAAGACTACAGGGTCTATCAGTGGTGCACCTGGCTGCCTCAAAGCTGTGTGTATTAGCACAATTAGAATGCAGACCTACATTCATTAACATGAGTTTCCAGTGAGATTGTGTTTGACACTTCTTTGTGTGTATGTTAAATAAAAAGTTTACCTCTACGGAGGAACTGAGAATTGAACTTGTGTTCCTACATCACTTTGGCATCTTGCAGAAAATTTCTAGGCAGCCATACTACAATGGATTTATGACTATTCACTGAAGTAACCAGAGCAAACAGGGGTCATGGTTACGTTTTGGGTTTTTTTTTTTTTAGCATTTAACTAAGTGCCATCTCTGTGAATGGAGTTTTGTTGAAGTTCAGAGCAGCATCACAGCTACACCTGTATCATTATCATGATCTCTGAGCTTATACCCAGTAAAACTGTTCAGTCTCCACCCACAGGGGCATAGCAGCGATTTGAAGAAATCCCAGTGTAGCCACCATGACTACAGAACCCACTCCGACAAACTTCCATATCATTTTAAATCAGGTGTGAGGTCAATAGCACTGACTTTTCAACTACACTAATATTGGCACCCTTGGTAAATATGAGCAAAGAAGGCTTTATTGTTTAACCATTTGATCTTTTGTTCAAAAGATTCACAAAAATACTCTGCTCTCATGGATAGCAAACAACTGCAAAACACAACACGGGTTTATCCAAAAAATATTTTTGATAAATATAGGTATGCAACAATTATTGGACACCCCTATGAATTCATATGAGAAAAATATATTTGTATAAGTGTATTTGTATAAGTATATTCCCATTTATTCCCATATATTATAAGTATAGTCCCATTTATATTTTACTTTTTTTTTCAGTAAGAACAGGAAATTGTTCAACCTTGACTTCCTGTTTCACAGCAGTATAAATATGAAGTAACACATAGGCCAAATTCCCTTAATCGTTCATAACAATAGGTTAGACCGAGGAATATAGCTGTGATGTGTGGCAAAAGGTTGTTGAGCTTCACAAAATGGGAAGTGGCTATAAGAAAATAGCACAAGCATTGAAAATAAAGTCAATTTTTGACAGCCTTCCTCGCTCATATTTACCAAGGGTGCCAATATTAGTGTAGGGCACTGTATTTGTGATCAAAGCTAGATACAATAGACTTATTTGATATCTTATGGGTGGGTGACATGGGGGCACAAAGGGTAACACTGCCACCTCACAGCTGGTGTAAAGTTTGTGGACACCTGACAAATCACACCTATATGCTTATTGAATGTCCCATTATAGATTTCGTCCCCCTTTACTGTTATAATAACCTCCACTCTTCTGAGAAGGCTTTCCACTAGATTTTGAAGCATGGCAGTGGGAATTTGCCCATTCAGTCACAAGAGCATTAGTGAGGTCAGACACTGATGTTCGGTGAGGAGTCCTGGTGTGCAATCGGTGTTCCAGTTCATCCCAAAGGTGTTCAGTGGGGTTGAGGTCAGGGCTCTGTGCAGGCCACATGAGTTCTTCCATTCTGAACTCAGTAAACCATGTCTTCACGGACCTCGCTTTGTGCAGAGGCGCATTGTCATGCTTGAACATGCTTGGGTTCATTAATTCCAGTGAAGGGGAATTCTTAATGCTACAGCACACAAAGACATTCTAGACATTTGTGTGCTTCCAGCTTTGTGGCAACAGTTTGGGAAGGCCCACATATGGGTGTGATGGTCAGGTGTCCATATACTTTTGGTCAAATCGAGTACAGGGTCCCCAGTTTGATCCTGAGCTTGGGTAACTATTTGTGTTGAGTTCTCCCCATGTCTGCACAGGGTTTTTCTGTTTTTTTCCAATCTTCCAACAACATAGCAGTAGGATAAAGCAGCTACTGAAGATGATTGAATGAATGAATGATACCTTATGTGGTACCTAACCTGGCTATGGTGAACATATGTTATTTATTTTTTAATTTTATTACAGTTGGCTTTCTCAGACCAAAGTAATGCTGTTCACAAAGACTGGCAGTACGTGTCCACCTTCAAGTCTGTGCTATTGCATACTATTTAATGGAGAGCACTGCTTTATCCAGGCAGTGTTTGATTGCTGTGGTGTGGTGAAATCTGCCTCTCTGTGTGGCAGCAAATGATCACGCCCACACAGTTCCAATTACCAGGTTCACCAGGTTCTTCTGTCTCCTTTTTTCTTTCTGTTAATGCTGCTCTGCTCTACTCTTCTCTCTCCCCATCACTCTGTCTTTCCCGCTGCCTTTCACTATCCTCACCCCTGAACCCTTCATGATCACAATGCAAATTTTTTTAATTGGGACAAAATGTACTTGGGTGGTCCTCGGGTTTATATCAAGTGCCTTCAAAGTATGTATGGGAAACAGTGACTTCACTCTTGGCTTCCAGACGCTCTTCTCAGAGAAGGAGATAAAAAAAGAGTCTGTTTTTTTTTCTCTCTGTTTGCACTAAGAGCTGCTAGTGTTCTGCTAAAGCTCATCAAGTGCATGCTATAATCCCCACTGAAATTTACATACAGATTGAAGGAGTTCCATGCTGCTGGATCTCCTAGCTGTGCTCCCAGGCAGGCAAATGGCAACAGCCCTTGTTGGAAATGTGCTGTCTTTAATGGTACACATTAGCAGAGGTCCTATTGTGCCAATACTTAGTTGTCGGGTCACTGGAAAACATGGGATAGCAAAAAGGCAGATTTAGCTAGAAAGGGATAAATATGCAGTCTACCTGTTCACACCGAGTGATAAAGCTTACGTCATCCAATCCAACTGTCATTATCATCAGCATCATCATCATAATCATCGTCGTCGTCATAGTTGTCATTACACTTGTAATCAGAAATCATGTTTCTGCAGTACGCTTGGTGCTGACAGGAGCGCAGTGGTCAGCAGGATGCTGGTAACACAGTCAAAAGCAATTATCATCAATGGCTTTGTGACAAAAATACGAAATGCCTTACTGCAGACAATCACATCTGATTGTGCTGACAGAAGCAGCAGTTCACGCAAGCACACTCATGCACTTACTGCACATGACACTAATCTTGCACAACAGAGTTAGAGTTAAATGTGTCCGCCATGTTCAGCTTGAGTCACCTTCAGGGCCAGTATTCCTTTTAGCGCATATGCGTTTTTGATGTTTGAGGGACACTTTGTTCTTGATCTGTACGTGTAAAAATACCAGGATTTTCTTGGAATCTGTGCTCTGAACCATACATAAATCTATATATCTGATATAGAGATTCCTGATTATTCATATTTCTTTCAAATCAGAGTACTAGTGACATTATATTCGGTGACCTCGTTTCTGCGGCATGCAACTCCAGCATGAAATTACATTAACAACCCAGAGAAACAATCTTCAGGGAGAAAAAAAAAAACATATTAATGTTCTTATTGAGAATATGCCAGAGAAAGTAAAGCTCTCACTGATGTTACTTCAGACCAAGCCAGCTCTAAAAGCACTTTTCCATTGCACGACTCTACTCGACTCGGCTCGGCTCGCTTTACTTTTCTGAGCTTGGTTTTCCGCTGCAGTTTAGTGCCGCCTCAACGTGGGTGCCATCTTGCACTCGCCTTTACGCAGGAATAATGTTTTATTATCAAAGCCCTGTACAAATACATGATCAGGCTGTATTCCAAATGCCTTTAATGTTCACTGAACATGGACCCTATTAAGGATGTAAAATAACTGCGTTCTAGACCCTGTGTAGTGCTCGATATGACTAAATTAGATTCAGTCGTGACAGGAATGACTTCGATAACATTTACATTTATTCATTTAGCAGACGCTTTTATCCAAAGTGACTTACAAATGAGGAAATACAAACAAAGCGATATATCAAGCAGAGAACAATACAAATAGAGCTACAGTACAAGATCTTTTAATTGAGTTCTAGAAAAGCAGTGTGCGCAGAGTAGAGGTGTAAGTGCCAGAGTAGGTGGGTTTTTTGTTGTTTTTTTTTTTTTTGGGGGGGGGGGGGGGGTTAATGTGGGGTTGGCATTTTAGGGGTTAGTTAGATGTTCACGGAAGAGGTGGGTCTTTAGTGTTTTTTTGAAGATAGTAACAGATTCTGCGGTCCGGATTGAGGTTGGAAGGTCATTCCACCACTGAGCGACAGTTAGTGTGAAGATTCTTGAAAGGGACTTCAAGCCACACCTATTTGGAAATTGGTAACAAGCGAGATGTAAAAATCTAAGACAGAAACCTTTGTTGTAATTTTATATCTAATGAGATAAACTATACAGCATTTTCAATTAATAGAATATTACCATACACAAAGTATGTATTAAATGACACATTTATTCAGGCACAATACGGAACCACTCAGTAAGGATAGTTCCCAACTCCCTCAGCGCGTGGCTCATATTTAGTATCGGCTCGGCTCGCTCGGAACCTCAACCAAAGTGGTACTTAAAAAAGCACCAGGTACTATCCACAGTGGAAAACCCCCAAAAAGCGAGCAGATTCGAGTCGAGCCGAGCCGTAGCATGCGGTGGAAACATAATCATTACTGAAAGGGCTACTTTAATTAAGGTTCTGTCCATCAGCCTTCCTGCTGTGGCTCCCAGCTACAGTCAGGACAGATAGAGGCAGCTTTAATTGTCATTGCTGGAGATAAAGCGGACTTTAAAATGGAGGTTTGAGGAGGTTGCAAAAGCTATTCACAAACATGCAGTGCAAACACACCGGCCATCGGCTGTCTGAGAACCGACGACACCGGGAGAACACTGAGGAGCTGTGGATTATCCTGAAGAGCCAACTACAGCATGTCAATCACACAGCCCTTCTTGCTTCAGTTAACCAAGCTCGTGCAATTTTACGTCAGTGCTTATGACCTCAAGGGAACCAGCGGATGTTACTCTTATGTTTTCAGTCTAGTCATTGCCTAAGTATTAGACTTGATTCCAGGATATCACTGTCTCACTGTCTTACACTCACATCACACACACACACACACACACACACACACACACACACACACACACTCTCTGAAATACGCACTGAAGCATGTTCACCTTCTCTGGCTCTCTCATTTTTTCCCAATGTATTGGATTCAGAGCAGTGCATGAGCCTAACAGATCTCCTTCTGCTCAGAGGACACATGTAACTAGCTGTGTGTCTGGGTGGAGAGCTCTGCACTTCAGCTTGGGGATTCCCGTCTAACGCACGTTCCAAGCATGCGCTCACAAAAGCTTGATTGAACACACAAATGCTTGCATCTCTATGATTGAGCACAAGTGATGTAAAATGAGAAGAGTCCCCGTGGTGTGTGAGAAGAGCCGCCATTGCTGTTTGCGACAAGGTGTGTGTTTATGAGTGCTGCTGAATGGAGAAATAAAGGGCCCAGTGGTTTGTGGGAGTTCCCATCTGTTCTCTGTGCAGCACAATAGGCTCCCTCTTGCATGACATGTTTTTGTGCCGCTTGCTGCTTCTCTGAGTGCTCAGCCCAGCTGCCCAGGCAGGGAGCCTCTCTTTCAACATGGCCCCTGCTTCTCTGACTGGAAATGGGGCACTCTCTCTCTCTTTCACTCTCTCTCTCTCTCTCTTTCTCTCTCTCTCTCTCTTTCACTCTCTCTCTCTCTCTCTCTCTCTCTCTCTAAAAAATGAATTAAAAAGTTGCATATTAAGATAGTTGTCATTACACTAAATGTTTTTATGTCAGTAGTTTCAGTTCTTCCTCTGCCATTTGTTCTAACTCAGATTGCCAGATGACTTGGCCATTTTTAGTATATGAGTTATAACTCTGTCTTCTTTAAACAGAAAGGTCATCACAAATCAGCAACAACAAAAACGAATGTACTGATCAATTTTTCTTTATGTTTTGGATTGTTGATTTTTTTTCTGAATTTTTTACATTCTTACCTTTTCATTTTTGTTAAGATTGTAAAATTGTAATTTTCCTTTTTCACCCATGAAGGATGCAAAATTTCACACTCAAATGAACTATAAATTGGTATACATTTTTTTTGTTGTTGTTCCACAGCTGTGAGTATTGCATAACTATTTCACGTTCTGTCTCAATACCATTGGGAAAAGTTGCTCAAGTCATTGTGTGTCCAAGTCCATGTGTGTGTCTTTGGTAGATGTGTGAACAGCAAGCACTTCTTCTCTCTGGTCACATGATTGAGTAGTCATCCAGGTCTTTGAGGCTGAGGGAGCATCAAAAGGCCTTTTGTTTACAAGTGGAGTGTGGAAATCTTGAGCTGAGCTTTCAGCTCCTGTAGGGCTGGATATAATGCTCGCAGTGGGGCTCCGTCCCCTTCCCTGGTTTGCACTCTCTCTCTCCCTCTCTCTCTCTCTCTCGCTCTCTGTGTGTTTCTCTTTCTCCTCTTTCTTCCTGTACTTTACCTTATTACAGCTTATCTCAATCTACGCCAACGCACACACTTTTCTTTCTGGCTCATACGTCTACTTTATTGAGTAACATGTTGTGTTTTGCATAAACATAAGTAAGTAAAGTAGAATTTTGCTGGACAATAAAAGCATTCTTTAACACAACCTTAGAGATTGCATTGCCTTGGAGACCATTTAAGAGGCTCTTACCCCATCTTTCAAGTATAAGTTCATATGAGCATGAGACAGAGGGGCTTTAATCCTGCAGCCAAGAACACTTTCCCAAACTCACTTTGCCCTGGTAACAAGGACCACATAATGCTCACTCAATGATTCGCATTCATACACCCTAATACTTCTCTGCTCTCTGTCTGTTGAATAACACATTAATCCCACTGCAAGTGAAGAGAAGACGTAGGCTTCGAAATGGATAGAGCTCCATGGTTGTGTAGAGGTGCTCTGGAACACAAGGCTTCCCCAGGCGCCACACAAACAAAATGTCACTAGTTGAAATAGAGGCACCTGTTCACGACATGTCCACTCTGTCAGCATGCGTCTCTTTCTGAAATCATCCCTTCTGAGCCTACACAACTCGACTCTGAACCGCGTTTTCTTCTGAGCAGTCAACAGTACGGTGCCATTCATAGGGTTCTGAAATGCTGAACACATAAAGAACTATTTATATTTTGTCCACACAGATCTTTATCGCGTATACATTCGGGGTCCATAAGTATTTGGACAGTGAAATCACATCTTGATTGCTTCATTTCAAATCCATTGTGGTGGTATACAGAGGCAAAATGACTGTATGTGTGAATGGTGAGTCACTACCTTTGGTGCGGAGTTCCCTTAGAGCCAACTAAAAGCTCTGACACCTCCAATGGGTCATGTATGTTTTTAATATATAACTGATACAGACCTTTTAAAATCACAGTTCAGTCAGGGCAAACGCTTGTGAAGTGAAGACACATGAAAGATTTCTTTTGACCAATTCACTTGCTCCAGGGCTTCGTTGACTTAACGTTATAATCCAAAGGAGGGTTGTTGTTTTTTTGGGGATCATTACATTTAGAGACATCTCTGAGAGCTGTCACATCATGTAACAGCAGAAAGCAATGATGTAGAACAGAAGTCCTTCATTTTAAAGAAATTTGTCCTCCATGAAAGACAGCGATTTCTCAGCATTTTCACATACTTCTCTCAGATCATTATCCATTTATATCACAGCCACTTAACAATGCATTTCATTCAGACTGGGACAGGCTTTGTCTCTCACGGAGATGTTGAATTTGGGTGGAATATTCTATAAGATGCCATGCATTTTTGCAGGCCTAATTGACTGAAATCTGTTTCTGAGAGTGTGTGTGTGTGTGAGAGAGAGAGAGAGAGAGAGAGAGAGAGAGAGAGAAAGAGAGAGACAGCTTTTGGCTTCTGGTCCTGCTGGAAAGATGAGAGGATTCCATCTGTGTGATGTCAAAGAGCTCTTTTTCCGCTCCTCTCTTTCTTTTCTTTTCCTGTTTTTTTTTAAAAATTTATTTCTTTGTAATGTTTTTGACTTTGTGACCAGCAGACTTGTCGCGGCACTTCTCTTGTGCGTGTTTTTTTGCGCCTGAGGCTGCCTTTTATGAGGAGAGAAGGAATAAGGGCATGTTATTATAGTATATGGAGAGAGTACTGGACCATCTGGACCATTTCTAAGAGTGTGAATTATAAAAGGGAGGAAAGGGAGAGGTTATGTATTAATTTGAACCTCTGTGTGTGTGTGTGTGTGTGTGTGTGTGTGTGTGTGTGTGTGTGTGTGTGTGTGTGTGTGTGTGTGTGTGTGTGTGCGTGCGTGCGTGCGTGTGCGCGTGCGCATGCGTGCGTGTGTGAGTGTTCCTGAATGATAAAGTAAGTTTCCTTGGCTGTTAGTCATGTGAGCAGTTAGCTAGCTTTAAGTGCTTTAAATCTCTCTCTCTCTTTCTCTTTCTCTTTCTCTCTCTCTCTCTCTCACTCTCTCTCTCTCTCTCTCTCTCTCCTCAGTAGTTTCCTCAGTTCAAAGCCAGTTTGATGTATGAAACGGCCTCCTCCTTTTAATTATGCTTCTTTAATTTCAGTCAGGAGATTGCCTACACTGCAACAGCTTGTCACCTTCTTTAAAGTGAAAAATATATGTGTTTGTGTATTTGTACTCAGTTTCTGTGTGTGTGCTTTTAGCTGTGCGTATGTACTATTCTGCTTGTTATTTATGCTAAATCAGACCTAGCACAGTGTATTCCTGTGCAGGATTCCTGTGCAGGCACAACAACTGTAAATTGTAAAAGGATCTGAATTGGCATCAGTGGCTCTTTTAAGCACTTTCCATAATGGATGACCCTGGATCATTTTACATGAGAGTAAAAAAACAGATGAAACAGCAAATATAGAAGGTATTAAAATGTTTTTTACTTTTTGCTTGAAACAGTTATGGCTATAAAAATGAATATTGCAGCAGCATGGAAGTAAAAGAAGCAGTATGAACGATGTTGTGTGAGTATTAGTGTGCATATTATTTAACTCAGAGGATATGACTTCAAGAAACACGGCTGCATTTCTATATGTGTCATTTTTTTATGTATAACCAGGAGACCAGATGACAATTAAATGTGTTTGCAGTTACTTTATCGAAAGATTTTTCTCACATTTAGGCCACTGTCAATGAAATATCTTCTCAGAGGGAGATCTATGTGGTGTCCCAGGCTCTGTAAATGAAACATACACCAACGAAAACAAATTAATAAAGTGAATCCTTCCGATCAGGATAGGGTGGAGTCTCTACGTTTCTGTCAGTCATGCTGCTTGTCACTGTGGAAAGATCCTCAGATCCTCTAGCCTAGGCAGAACTCCTGAAACACACCCAGAGGGACACATTCACCTTTTCTTCTCTCAAAGCCAATTAACAGGAATGTACTTAGTATTTAAGGCCAGTCCCTTAGAGTCTCTTTCTCCGTGGCCTGTCAGTGGGCACTTCAGACACAGACCCACACTAATGAGCTAATCAGGTAAGCACATTCCCAATTCTTTCCATTTCTCTCTTCTATCATGTGCGATAGTGACTCTGAGGATTGAGTCATGTTCCACACAGGCAGGAAAGGCCGTTTCTTTGTTTAAGTGCATGTGCGAACAAAGTATAGGCATATCCATGTCCAAGCATTTCAAGCTTTAGAAACGTTTATGCTCTCAGCCGTCTCGTATTGTTCAGACAGACAATACACTCTCCCCCTGGCTGAGTAATAAATAAACCTCTGGGTATTGTGGAATTCATTTTGCTTCATAAATTGATGTTGCACATAATAATAACTAAACATTGTCTCCTTTCTCTCTTAAACATTCCATTTCTCTCTTGCTTTCTGTACTACTGTAGTAACATGTAAGCCTTTCCTTATTTTTCTTTAAGTTTTCTTTAACTGATATTATCTAACACACTTGTCAACCATGTACTTTAGCATCAATACACCGTAACTAACGCTTGCATTATGTCGAAATGTTAGCATACCATTCATGAGTAATACCATGCCATTCATTAATCAACACCTTAATAAACGTTTGTAGTTGTTAACGGTCAAAATTCAGAACCGAGGCTGAATCACAATTATGTACACCTATTAGACCAGTAAATCATCAACATTTAGGAAAATGCTGTAATTTTAAAAAATGTTTTGCTTGGTTATGTGGACTTTAGTCAGTGATTATTTCAGTAATTTTAGTCAGAAATTAATACTTTAGTCAGTAATTAATAATTATTTCCAACCATCCATCCATTTTCTGTACCACATATACTGCACAGGGTCACGGGGAGCCTGGAGACTATCCCAGGGGACTTGGGGCACATGGTGTGGTACACCCTGCATGGGGTTCCAACCCATTACACGGCACAAACGCACACACACACACTCACACACCCATTCATACACTACAGACAGTTTAGAGAAGGCAGTCAGCCTACTGCACATGTCTTTGGACTGGGGGAGGAAACCGGAGTACCTGGAGGACACCCCCGAAGCACGGGCAGAACATGCAAGCTCTGCACCTACAGGGTGGTGGCGGGAATCAAACCCCCAACCATGGAGATGCGAGGCAAATGTGTTAACCACTAACCCACCGTGCGCCCTCCCCCCAACCCTTTACATGATATGAAATATATTAATATTAGTATATGTTTCCTGCCCAGTCTACTGTTTTTTTTTTTTGTTTTTTTTTACCAAGCTAGCCAGGGATTTTGTCAGTTTAGCATGTGTGGGACCGCAGCTGGGGTCTAAAAAGTGCTCAGTAGCATATTCTCTGTAAACAGCTCCCAGTGCGGTTACATTACAGTGCTGTTAATGAAACATTCATTCATCCATCTTCAGTAACTGCTTTATTCGGGTCAGGATCATGGTGGTTCCAGAGCCAGTTCCATGAACACTGGGCGCATGGCAGGAGAATTCACTGTGCTTGAGATGTCAGTCCATCATAGGGCACAATACACACACACACACACACACACACACACACACACACACACACACACACACACACACACACACACACACACACACACACACACACACACACACACACACACACACACACACACACACACACACACACACACTCTCACACCTATGGGTGTTACCTATTAGCATAGTCACGTCGCCTACCTGCATGTTTTTGGCCGGTGTGAGGAACTTGGAGAACCAAACCATCATATAGCTTTTAATTTGCTGTTAAATAACGTTCTCTTCAAAAAAATTGTTTACATATTTAATAATACTAGTTGTAATCATAGTGGGTTTAGTAGCTAGCTACAGAACTGCCCCATGCTGTAAGTTGTCCAGTATGTTTTTATGTGCTGTGTGTATGCAGGCTACTGTACTTCTAACATTAGTGACTCGGCTATACCCATTTAGTTAAATATTTTGCTTTAACTACAACCCAGTGGATAGTTTCAAGACACTCATATGAACATGAGTATTGGTGGTTAAACGCAGAAATTAATCATATTTATATTAACTATGCTTTTGCATTATAGCGTAGCACTCAGTTCAGATTATTCTGCTACACCATATGACCAAAAGTATGTGGACACCTGAATAATCACACCCATATATGCCTGTTGAATATCCTATTATAGATTTAGTCCCCTTTTGCTGTTATATTAACCTCCGCTGTTCTGTGAAGGCTTTGAATAGATTTTGGAGCGTGACTGTGGGGAATTGTGCTCATTCAGCCACAAGAGCATTAGTGAGGTCAGGTGCTGATGTCGGGAGAGGAGGCCTGGAGGACAGTCAGTATTCCAGTTCATCCCAAAGGTGTTCAGTGTTGTTGATGTCAGGGCTCTGTGCAGGCCACTCGAGTTCTTCTACCTTTCACCAACCTTGACAAAACCATCTTCATGTACCTTGCTTTGTGCACAGGAGCATTGTCATGCAGGAACATGTTTGGGCCACTTAGTACCAGTGAAGGGAAATCTTAATGCTACAATGTACATTCTAGACAGTTGTGTGCTTCCAACTTCGTGGCAAAAGTTTAGGGATGGCGCACATATGGGTGTAATGGTCAGGTGTCCAGATACTTTTGTCCATATAATGTGTGTTGGGTGAAATGGCATTTGTTTGAACAGGCGTATAAGGCGTCAGAGAACAAAATTCCAGTTGACCAATCGATATCTAAGGTGTACATTTTTTTCCAAGATGCAGTCACCCTTAAAGAAAAGGGGCAAAAAAGATATTATAGTTTAAAAAGGGGAGAAAGGGTAGTAAAGGGAGAGAGCGTTTATATACAAAATCTTTTTAGATTTGGATGCTTAATATTTTGCTTGCAGTTCTTGTCATTTTGTTTAATACTGTTGGCACTAAATTAACTCCATACTTCAGTGGTAATGGGCAATTTAAATCAGACATGTATTAGAGTTGCCTCATTATCTTTGGGCATTTTCTAGACATCAGATTACTCACATTTTCTTCTCTATGTTTACGCACCAGTGATTTTAAAAATCAGGCAGAGTATTTGCTTCTCTTCAGTTAGCGAGTTAAACTGCCCTGTTATGAGCTGTGCTGCAAGTCTGATTAACATCAAGGATGCATTTCTTCTCACAAACATACACACTGAATCTGAGCATCGATGGACACGTGCATGCGCGCGCGTGTGTGTGTGTGTGTGTGTGTGTGTGTGTGTGTACAGAAGGGTGGCAAATTAAAGGAAACTTAAGTCTCTGGAACTGTACTGGAGGGATAAACACAATTTTTTTTAAAATCTTCCATCAGTTGTTGTTTTGATGATGGTACTGAAGCGAGCTGTATAACATTTCACTCCAAAGTAAAGTCTACTATGAACTAGGTGTTCAAATGCTACATGATTCAGTAAGCCCTCATGCCCTGAGGAAGGGGATATTGTCATCCTTGACGCGGCCTCCTATCGATATAGAAATGTTTCACTATACCATAAAGGAGATCAGTCAGAATAACTTAGTATTGATTTGCAGTGACCCTACTGTCTAAAGGGGACAAGTGGACCTTGCTATACAAATTCCTCCCATGGCCTAATAAACAGCATTTTTACACACACACCCCTCTCTCTTTCTCTCTCTCACTCTCTCTCTTTCTCTCTCTCTCTATGATTGTGTCTGTGTGTTTCAGAGAGTGATAGAAAGAAGGTGTGAGAAAAAGGTAAGAGAGGGAGAGAAACTGGAAGTCGGTCATTTTTTTCAGTGTTTCAGTAAGATGGGTCAGCTGAGTTGGGTTTGTGCAGCTGCGGTGGAAACTTGCTCTGCATTTCTCCTTTCCATCTGTCAGAATGCCACTGGCGCTAAACGTCGTGATAATTTCTCTTAGAGCTCCAGGCAGATGAGATAAGGGGAGTTAAAGCTCAGGGTTGCACTGGGAAAAAGCACTGTGCAGAGAGAGAAAGGGTTGGAGGTGTGTGTGTGTGTGTGTGTGTGTGTGTGTGTGTGTGTGTGTGTGTGGCGTGTGTGTATATGTATTCAGTAATAGCAGCTGTGTGCACTGGAAGTGAGAGACGTTCTCGAAGTTCTGGCATCCGGTTTCCATTCACCCCAGCCCGTGTCCTGATGATTCTGGCTCAGCCAATCACAGTGTCTCTCTGTCTTTCAGTCTCCACCAGTCTGGTTTGCAAAGCAGCATCACTGAACTTTATTGCAAATTATTGCATACTACTAACAAGATCACACATATAAGGTTAAAGCTCAGATCATGCTTTACTCATTTTCAATTTCTAAACCAACTGGCATGATCCCAGGAGTTTTATTATGAGAGGGAGTGAGAAAGAGGAGAGAGAGTATTGCAAAAGGAACCAAAATAAGTATTGCAAAAGGGAATTATGACTAGAAAAATGCACTTAGGAGCCCTAACTTCTCAATTTCAATCTCAATACTCTAAAGGTAACAATTTAGTACATGTGCTTACTGCACTCTTACAGCAGTCACACAGTAGCAACTAGAGTGTGATTTCTCAGTTTAAGTACTGGAGATACTCCTTCTGATTATACACCTTGGAGGTGTAAATAAAACCTAAAATAACTTTTTTAGAATTATGCTATATAACAATTGAACTTACTCTACATGATATTACACTTTCACACAGAAGTTTACTCCGATTTTAGTGTATTTCCAGACTTACCAACATTTACACTAGTGCAAGTTATCAGCCAAAAAATACATCAAAAGCGAAGTTGTTTTTCCCCAATAAAATGGGAGATGAGCCAACCAACATATTAAGCTGGAATGATTTGAACTCTCTGCTATTAACTGACACTGCCTGGAAGCCGTGCCCCCGTCCCATCTCATGCAGCTCGCTTTCTGTCAAGGTACTGTAAATGGAGAATATTTTGAGTTCATTAATAAGAAATACTCTATCGATGTACATTCTACTTAGTTAGCATTAGACAAGGATATAGTTAACATGATTTAACTGTGTTTCTTCGGGATGCCATTGAAAGATTTCAGCCAAAAATGGCCAAAGACTGCATTTTAAACCTCATTAAACCTGAAATTATGGAAATGGTTGTGTTCTTGGGTTGTTTGTTTGTTGGTTGGTGGTGGTGTTTTTTTGCTATCAGTTCTTCAGTAACATGAAAACTGTTTACCGGGATTTTTTTAATGGTAAATCGCAAGCAGGGAAAAACCTATATTGTATAAGCCAAGTAGTTGCCTTAGTAATGTAATATTAAAAGTAACAAAAGGTACAGATACAGTACAACCCCCCACCCCCCCCCAGGAAAGAAAGCTGTGAAAAATTGTTTAACCTTTTGATCTTTTGTTAAAAAGTACACTGCACTCATGGATATCAAATAATTGCAAACACAACACAAGTCTGTCCAAAAAATATGTATCTTTGTTAATATAGGTGTTCAACAATTATTGGTTAGTGCGTTTGTCTCACACCTCCATGGTTGAGGGTTAGGTTCCTGCTGTGGCCCTGTGTGTACAGAGTTTGAATGTTCTCCCCGTGCTTCGGAGGTTTCTCGTTTTCTCCCCCAGTCCAAAGACATGCATTGTAGGCTGATTGGCATGTCCAAAATTGTCCATAATGTATGAATGGGTGTGTGATTGTGCCCTGTGATGGATTGGCACCCTGTCCAGGGTGTCCCCGGTCTGGTGCCCCATGCCCCCTGGGATAGTTTTCAGGTCTTCAAGACCCAGTAAGGATAAGTGGTATAGAAAATGGATGGATGGATATTTGAAGTATATTCCCATTGATATTTTACATTTTTTTAGTACACCTGGGTGTCTAGGAACATGAAATTGTTCAACCATGACTTCCTGTTTCACAGGGGTATAAATATGAGGTAACATATAATCCATTAGTCATTCATTACAATGGATAAGACCAAGGAATATAGCTAAGACCAAGGAATATGTGCGGCAACAGGTTGTTGAGCTTCACAAAATGGGAAGTGGCTATAAGATAGCACAAGTATTAAAAATGCCCATTTCCACCATCAGGGAAATAATTAAGAGGTTCCAGTCAACTGGAAATGTTATGAATCAACCTGGAATTGGATGTGTGTCTATATTGTCTCAACGCACTGTGAAGAGGGTGGTTCAAGGATCACAGCTGGAGAATTGCTGAAGTTAGTTGCATCTTGGGGTCAGAAAGTCTCCAAAACTACAATCCGAATTCACCTACACCACCACAAGTTGTTTGGAAGGGTTTCAAGAAAAATGTCTCTACTCTCATCCAAAAACAAACTCAAGCATCTTCAGTGTGCCAGACACTACTGGAACTTCAAATGGGATCGGGTTCTATGGTCAGATGAAACCAAAATAGAGCTTTTTACCAATAAACACCAGAGGTGGTTTTGGCGCAGACAGAGAGGTAGCCATATGGAAAAGTACCTCACGCCCACGGTTAAATATGGTGGTGGCTCTTTAATGTTTTGGGGCTGTTTTCTGCCAGAGGACCTGGACATATTGTTACGATACATGGCATCATGGACTCTATCAAATATCAACAGATATTAAATGAAAATTTGACTGCCTCTGGCAGAAAGCTTAAAATGGGCCGTGGTTGGATCTTCCAGCAGGACGATGATCCAGAACATACATCAAAATCAACACAAAAATGGTTTACTGACCACAGAATCAAGGTCCTGCCGTGGCCATCCCAGTCCCCTGACATGAAACCCACAGAAAACCTGTGGGGTGAACTGAAGAGGAGAGTCCACCAGTGTAGACCTCAAAATGTGAAGGATCTGGAGAGATTCTGTATGGAGGAATGGTCTCAGATCACTCGCCATGTATTCTCCAACCTCATCAGGCATTATAGGAGAAGACTCAGAGCTGTTATCTTGGTAAAGGGAGCTAGCACATAGTACTGACTAAAAGGGTGCCAATAATTTTTGCACACCTATATTTAACAAAGATATTCTTTTTTGACAAACCTGTGTTGTGTTTGCAATTGTTTGATATCCATGAGAGCAGAATATGTTTGTGAGTTTTCTGAACAAAAGATCAAAAGGTTAAATGTTAACAGCCTTCTTTGCTCATATTTACCAAGGGTGCTAGTATTAGTGGAGGGCACTGTAGTAAGGGAAAGATCTGATTATAAAAGTTATTACTGTTATAGAAAATACTACAGTGGTGCTTGAAAGGTTGTGAACCCTTTCAAATTTTCTGTGTTTCTGCATGAATATGACCAAAACCATCATCAGGTTTTTACACCTAAAAGTCCAAAAAGTATTAAAATACATAAATAAAAATATTATACTTGGTTATTTATTTATTAAGGAAAATGATCCAATATTGCATAATTGTGAGTGGCAAAAGTATGTGAACCTTTGCTTTCAGTATCTGGTGTGACCCGCTTGTGCAGCAATAACTGTAACTAAACATTTCCGGTAACTGTTGATCAGTCCTGCACATCGGCTTGGAGGAATTTTAGCCTGTTCCTCAGAACAGAACAGCTTCAACTCTGGGATGTTGTATATACATTCTTTGTTCCAGATTGTACAGAAGAAGTGTGCCATTGCTTACCTAATGATTGTGTCATTGCAGTTGTGTCTGTAAATATATTTCAAGATTTTTAGTAGGTACAGAACACTGATACCATAAATGTGAAAATGATACAAAATATGATTTCTACCAACATGGCCGAGTCTGAGATATGGAAAAGCACTACAGAATAGTACATTATATGGCAGATCACTTTAAATAATATTTGAATCCCTTTGAATGCCTCTTTAAGTGGGTGTACAACCTGTAGAGAAAGTGTTTGAATGAGTAAGAGAGCGAGAGACACACACACACATACAAAGAAAGAAGAGAAGGAGACAGAGTCAGCCTGACAGCTGGTGATGGAGGGTTAGGCAGGCAGGCATTGTACTCCAAAGGTCATTATGGTCCCAGCCTGAATAGCTCCAGAGTGATTCCTCTTTATGCAGACAGACATTAAAAGCATTCCACTGCAGCTGAACTGTGCTCTAGCCCCACTATAAGTGCTCCAGTTTCCCTCCATTTCCCCCTCTCACTCTGCTTGGACTGGTGCTTACTGACTGTATGATGATTTTAATTGATTATTTGAATTTTCATCAGCTACTATATGTGTGCAGATGTATATGAAACTGATATTTATTGAAAATATGAATCTGTGTCTACCCAAGAATTCAGAGTGCTATGTCTATTCCTTCATGCATCTAATATCTCATAGATCAGGGCTCATTCACTATACTATCTCTTTTAATAATAGTATGATGGTTGAGATAATATTGCTCAGTATATGATCAATTCATTTGTCCAACAGGTTTTTGGGAAAGCACAGGCTTGTCTGGTTGCTGTTACATCACTTTATTTTTCTGTTTGCAAGTTGCTGTGAGCTGTCTGACAAATCAGCCGTTTTGTGTTGTCTAGTTGCTGGGAGCCTTCTGACAAAGTTTCTGCACAGGCTGAGATTTGTATTGTGCTTTTGAAAATACTTCAGCGCTCCACACAAGAACACAAGAAAAGACAAGCAGCTGAACCCCACGGCACCTGGCGGAGAACCGAGAAAAAGATTTAGTAGCTTTGGCATCCTAGAGCATTCTTTATATTAAACTGAGATTGACCATATTGATGTTTGCTGCAAGCATCAGGAGCCACACACACATACACACACACACACACACACACACACACACACACACACACACACGCATATACATACATACACACACAGAGATACATATATACACACACATCCGCATACACACACGCACACACATACACACCCATACACATACACACACTAGCATAATCACTTAGACTTTGTGCAGCTTTGTCTGACACTGCGCTGTACGTGCAGGAAGGCCCTGGGCAACTTTGTCACAGAGAAAGTGAGGGAGAGAGAAGGAGACAGGATGTGGCTGGAGGAGTGAAAAGGAAGAGGAAAGAGAGAACTATAGGGTGCAGTAGATGGATAGAGAGAACAGCGGGTGCATGAGTGAGAGTCAGCAGGCCTGTAATGGATTACTAAGGTGTGTGCCAAACTGACAACTGACTCACTTTCTGCAGTAAAGAGATGAGCAAAGAGAGAGAGAGAGAGAGAGAGAGAGAGAAAGAAAGAGCTGAGCAAGTGTGGAGGAAGAAAATGTTGGTTTTGTTATTTGAAGAGTGAAAGTGGATGGAGCCATGTGGAAGGAAAGCGGAATAAGTCACAGTGTGAATTAGAGGATTTGCCCCACAGATCGTTCTAACTTCTGTGCTGGATTTGGTTGTGAGCTCAGGTTCAAGTTGTGTGAATAAAAGACATTGATAAAGAAAGTGTCAGAAAGTCACTTGCGCAGGTGTGTGAGAGTGTGTGTGTGTGTGTTTGTGGATATTGGTGTGGGTGTACATGTGTGCGTGTTTGGATGTGTGTTTATGTATGTGTATGTGTGTGTGTATGTGTATTGATGTGGATGCGTGATTGTGCACGTGTGTGTCTTTGTGGGTATTGGTGTAGATGCAGGTGCATGCGCATTTGGATTTGTGTGTGTGTGGATGTGTGCGGTGTTGGTGTGGGTGTGTGCGCACGGATGTGGGTGTAGGTGTGTGTGCATGGTGGTATGTGGGCGTGTGTGTGTGTGTGTGTGTGTGTATGCGTGTGTGTGTTTGTGTGTGTGTGTATGCATGTGTATGTGTGTGTGTGTGTGTGTGTGTGTGTGTGTGTGTGTGTGTGTGTGTGTGTGTTAGTGAGAGAAAGGCAGCTTGTGTCTATTTAGTGTGTTGCTATAATGACAACACAGCGCCTCTCACTGGCTCATAGCTGATACTGCATCATTATACTGACTCCAGCCAGGTTCCATATCAAGGTAGAATATGTATGAATTATGTTGCAATAATAGCCCCATGAATTTACTATGATAATTCATATATCAGTAATTTTTCCTACTTATAATTTAGTATCTAAAACCTTGAATCCTTACCTCTGTGTAGGTCACAGTCAGCGAAGTTCCCAAACTTTCCTGCTTCATTCCTAAGACTCATAAAGTCGAGTGTGTAAGTGGCGCACTGTAACACTGAGCAAAACAGCCAGCACGCCCTGGAGACCTCTCAAGGACAGTGGCCATTAGGCTGATTAAATAAAGACAGAGAGTGATTTATAACAGCTCTCCCTCTCTCCCCCACGATTCATCACAAGCCTCTTGACTTAATAAAGTATTGATATTTAGGCATAGCCCGTGCAGGGGAGTGTTCTGGGACCTTGGAAGATCTCCGCAGCGGCGTGCTGACAGGCCACGAAATACGCCTCTCCTTCTCCGTTTCATCTGGAGAGGACTCAAACAAATCAAAGATGAAGACGGATTGAAATCGGAATGCATTACACTTGCCGAGTTAATTGCTCTAGCGGGCCTGAGAGACATCAAACAGAGCCGGGATGTGGGATGGAGAAAGAATAATGAAACAGTGGTCTGTTGCTTTTCTGCCATTGTTCCAGCCACACAGATTAGATATGTATAAATCTAAAATATTTAGCTCGAATTAGATTTTAATTAGGATTTACTCCACTCCATTTCAAGTAAAATCGTTTTAAAGATTGATCCTGCAGGATGATTCATCATTAAAACACACAGGTGTGTGTGTGTGTGTGTGTGTCTTTAATTTAATTGCCACAACTCTGTTTTTGCCAGGCTGAAGGAGAGGACAGTCTGAAGAAGATGCAGTTGATGGAACTGGCCATTCTAAACGGCACCTACAGGGATGCCAACATTAAATCACGTAAGTGCCTCCTCATCTCTCTACAGGGATTTGTTTGTAACACAGTTTTTTTTTGTTTTTTTTAACCAACAGTGCTGGCAGTGTGAAAGGCCTGTGTGATCCTAGCTTTTACTAATGCCCAACACTGCACTCTCAGATAACCCTGATTCTCAGATAAGAGCACTCAGCACAGCTCGCTAGTTTGATTCTAAATTGCCACAGAGAGCTGTATACCTGCAAAAGCTTGCAAACACTCAAAAAGGTATGCGGTAAAAAAAAAAAATTTTTAAACATTTTTTTTAGTCATTGAACATGCGTTATTTGGCTCTTTGCTATGTTGCTTTTGCAAATGCTGCTGTTGAAGTGCCATCCTTGTGGAGTTTTGTAATAGCTATGGTATAAGTACCACTGGCTTCTTCCTCCCTAACTAACTACAGTCTGGCTGCTCATGCTGTCATGTGCCATGTACAGCTCATGGCTAACACTAACTCTGGTTTTGTCTCTCCTTTTCTTCTTCTCTTTTGTCTCTCTTTCCTCTACATTCCCTCCGTTCACTGCAGCTGCCCTTGCCTTCTCTCTTGCAGCGAGTGCCCAGGCTCCTCGCATCATCAGCGGCCCAGCACCCGTGTTGCCCCCGGCTGCCCTGCGTACTCCCGCGCCCACGGGCCCCACCATCATGCCCCTAATTCGTCAGATTCAGACCGTCGTGCCCAACGGCTCAGCTCACGCCCATGCTGCCGCCGCCACCCTGGTGCCTCCCGGGCCGGAGTCAGCTGGCCTGATTTACGCCGCACCCTATGAATACCCATACACTTTGGCGCCAGCCACGTCCATCCTTGAGTACCCCATCGATTCCAGTGGCGTGTTAGGTAAGCACAGTTGTGAGTGCGCTGGCATGCCACCCCACCAATACCAACACCTACTTGGGCAGTGGAGCGCAGCACCTACCTTACTCCTGCGTCACTCTTCTTAAACCCTGACCACCCCACACCCCCCACCTCCTCCCCAAATGCTGTCTTACGATATAGATGAGCTTTCTATATTTACTGCCACCTTCATCCACCCATTTCCCAATCACCTTAGGGAAAATAAAAAGGTAATGAAATAACACTGCAAACCTTTTCCCACTTAATCCGTTTAGTTTCATAAAAGTAATCTCTCGTTGCAAAAAATAAATAAATACATTAAAGAAATGTGGCATAAATGATCGGGCTGCTAAGTGCTCTGTTGGCTTTATATGAATTATAAGAGAGGGGTCTCTTTTGCTTTCTGCCCTCACTCCTTCTCCCTCCCTATTTTTCGCATGCTCCCCCTCTCTCCTTCTCACTCTCAAAGGCCCTGTCCTCCCCTCTCCACACAAGCTCTATGGCTTCATTAAGGCACTTGAGAAAAGCCGATTATGAGTATCATGTTACAAACAGCATTCTGCCAGTTTTACACAGGCTGCTCCCAGAGGCACAGTGTTAAGTTGAGAAATGACACAAAAAAAAGTGCATCCGTGAGGCAAGATCAGCGTGTCCAATGAGATGAGCCAGAGCGGGATTTAGTCTCTGTCTAATAAAGTAAGCTTTATTCTGCCAAGATCAAGCCGACTGCTCCAAGTGTTCTAAGCCCAGTACAGTAGCACTGTATTAGAGACCTGATTTGAGTAGTTTTGGTGTTTGGGTTTGATCATGAAAGCACTTCAGTGAGACAGCAAAGGAGGTGAGGAGTGTTGTGGAGGGAGCAGAGTGGAAGATTTCATCCATGTCTTCTCTCTTGTGTACACCTATACAGCATCCTCAAAGGCCGAAGAGCTGCCGCTGTACCTGGGCTTTCAGACCTGTCACTTTCCCATCACTGTGCAGCGTGCAGAGCCAGCCGGTCGGCCTCCTTTTTAAAGCAGACCCACTCCCCTCATCCCCTTTTCTGACCCTCATTCACCCTACACACTCACCCTTCGACACCCTCACACCCCTCCCCACCCCTCCACCCCCCCTGCAAACACTCATCTTATTGGACTGACCGGAAAGCACCCCCCTCTTCCAGGAGCCTCTGCTCCCCGGCCTTTCACTGTTTGTCCCTTCTGCAACCTGAATCCTGTTTTGTTTTTGGTTTAATTTAATGTCATGTGTTGAAACTGTGTGTACCATAATGAGGGAGAAAAAGCACTGAGCCCCAAACTGCTGCAAACCCTCTCTGGATGCTCCCTCCCTTGGTGCGGAGGGCGCATCAGGAGAGGTAACATGAAGACGGTGAGGGGACAGTGGGGGTCAGACAGGGGCTGCTTTAGGAGTCATGGGATGGTGGGATTGTTCTAAAAGTCAGACCTATTCGAGTTCTACTCACACAGCCGTTTGATGGTGCTCTGTGGCAGTGAGTTCCAAGGTTGTTTACAGCATAATATGAACCAATATTTAAAAAAAAAAAAGCAACGTAGCCTTATGCATGCAGTGACCAAATCCAGCACCTCTGCTTTTAGGCATAGACTGCCCTAAAATGGCTTTGGTAACGCATGGAATTATAGTGTGTGTTGCTTCTTGAGGACAGACACTCCTGGCACTAATTTCACATTCCCTTCCTTTATTCTTTAGGTGTGGCTTTCCCCACGAAAGGCTAAAAGTGCTTTCGAGGATCCTTACTGAGCCCCTCATCCGATCTGAGTGTTAACACACATGCGCTTTCGTTTCACAGCGGCCTTGTTATTTCCTGAGTGTTAATGAATTATGAAATCGAGCCTAGCAGTCAGTCAGACATACTACTGTTTTGTTTACACTGGCCACCCCTCTGCCCAAAGAGGCTCCGTATATGCTTAGAAATATTGTATCTGTGCCCGATGCCCCTTTTAGCAGCAAAGGTATATGTGTGTATGTGTGTATGTCTCACAGATCTGTTCTACTGACTGCTATGTTGTTTGGTTAGGGTACAAGAGAGTAAAAATCAAGGAGCTTGCTTTACTAATCACTTAAATCATTGCTGTTGTATTTTCGATCCTTTCTCTTTTTTTACTACTGCACATGTGCCTACGCACTATCATCTCTGTGCCTTTGCTCAGAGAGTGAGTTTATCAGTATTATATTTAAATGTGGAACTGGAGAGGTGCACTTCCCCATTGCTTCACTGCAGGATTATGTGACTAGTAAAGCTCCCTTTGCTCTCGCTCTCTCTCTCTCTCTCTCTCTCTCTCTCTCTCTCTCTCTCTCTCTCTCTCTCTCTCTCTCTTTCTCTATCTCTCTCTCTCTCTCTCTCTCTCTCTCTCTCTCTCTCTCTCTATCCCTCCCTCTGTGTGTGTGTTTGTGTGTTTGTGTGTGTGTGTGTGTGTGTGTGTGTGTACTTGTTACTAATGTCCATCCTACTATCCAAGCATGGATCCACCACTTGGAATTAATGCAACATTTTTTTTCCACTTTCAATATGCTATTTTGAAAAATGAACAAGTATTATTTGTGCCTTAACTTGTATTTTTATTATTTGCATAATAATTGTTATACATATTTGGCCACACAGATAAATGTAATTTGGCCACACAGATAAATGAAATCTGTTCAGTTTCATTGATTTACTTGATGGGATTTTATATATATATATATATATATATATATATATCTTATCTGTGTATTTGGTGATTATTATTGCAATCCAAGCAGGTGCAGTGGCAACTAAAGTTCGAAGGCACGATATGCGGGTCCATCCTTACCAAAGGGTAGTGACCACAGACAGAGGTTAGTTTAGCTCATATGCTTTTGTGTTCGTGATTTGATTTGTAGTCACTTCCTTTTGGTTCTGATCTGTTATATCCAGCTTCACTACAGGCAGAAATGGGCGTTTTTAATGTTAAACCCAAACACAGCACTTGGATTTGTGAAAATTATGTGATCAACTT
Source organism: Ictalurus punctatus (assembly GCF_001660625.3). Taxonomy (NCBI): domain Eukaryota; kingdom Metazoa; phylum Chordata; class Actinopteri; order Siluriformes; family Ictaluridae; genus Ictalurus; species Ictalurus punctatus. Next base: position 11,634,412 of record NC_030418.2, on the reverse strand, counting down.
CATTCCATTATTTTGATGACCTTGTGACCTTGACATGATGTTGATGACAAATAATGGACCGGTTTTGTTTTGAAATTTCTTTAGGTGCCATTCAAAATCCCAGAACCTCATCGAGGTTTACTATTTATGCTTATTTATATTGCAGACCCTAGTTCAAAATTGCAAAACATTACTGACATTTACATAATAAACTTCCCAGAAATGTTTCGATTTTCCTTAAGTCCTTATATAACCATCATTACAAGAAGAAAATCAAAGTTGCAGACGTCAGCACTCGTTTTTAATTCATTCTTCATCTTCTGTAACGGCTTTATCCTGGTCACAGAAGAACACTGGGTGCTAGGTGCGAATCCATCCTGGACGGCATGCACACACTCGTTCACATACACATTCACACCTGGGGGTAATTTAGTGTAGCCACTGGCATGTTTTTGGGAAACAGGAAGAACCCAGAGGAAAGCCACAGAAACACAAGGAGAGCATGAAACTCCTGAAACTCAGTAACCAGAGTTCAGGATCAATATTTTGTTTGGTTTTTTAATCAAATGATCACGCGATAGTTGGTTAAATTGTTTGATGGATTAGTTCCACATATTCTTTGAAGTAATGGAGCAAGTAGAAATCATATAAACAGAAAATTGGGTGTAATGATTATGAGCAATGGGAAGTATTAGTGAAAAATATACATAATTTGATTTCACAGGCCAAACTCTGGAATTCAGTCCAACAGAGCAACAGACCCTCAAAATAGCTATATCTTATTATCAGTGTCTGGTTATAGTTTTGCTTTATGCAGTTGTAGTCTGATTGAAATTTCGGGTCATGTGGTACTTCTGCTTGACTGAATGAGAAGGAAGATTATTATTATTAATATTATTATTATTAAGTGCCATTTTAAGCTTGATGCCCTTTACCAGCTGCAACTACAGGTGGCAAGCGTGAAAAAAAATGTCTCTATATTTTTTACTCCTTTTTTTCATTATTATTATTTACCATGTATTTCTCATATCCTTTTTGTTTTATACTGATAATGTTTTATATTATGGTACTACTGCTTTCCAGAAAATATACTTTTGAGAACCCATTTGCACAGAACTTCCGATTTACCAATCTGTGCATTTTTACTGGATTGCCAGTCTTCAGAGGTCTCACTTTGTTCTTTTTTCTTTTTTTTTTAGCTTAGTTACTTTTTTTTTTATTATTTCAAACTGTTGGTATTTGCCTCATTTGATACAGAGATGCTATGTGGCACAACTATTATTTTGCACTGAACAAGTCAGAAGCATTCATCTCTTCTGTTCAGCAAAGAACAGACGTTGAAAAAAGTGAAAACTACATCAAACCTCAGATGACAGAACTGAAAAGAGTACTGAATACAGGTGTGATCGAAGCTGCATAGTCTTAAGGTTGACCACTGTTGTGTGGACAGAAATGTCAGAGTGTAGATGCATTTATGGGGAAAAAAATATTCCACTTGATACTTTTTTTTTATGTTTTACTGTAAGCATCATTTTATTTTATTTTTTGTTGTTGAAAAGAAAATAGTATTTACTTGTTGCTTCTTAAAAAAAATATATATATATATATATATAAATATAAATATATATATAAATATAAAGCAGGAATGTATATGAAATGTCAATTTAATTGCAATTTGCAAAGAAATAGCAGTGATATTATAGAGGGCTATTTGTAGGAAAGGCAAATATGCATAATAGTTGCTTTATATAGTACCACCTTAGAGATTTTCCTATATTTTTGGATATATGTTAGGGCTTTATATGAACGACAGGACTTTTCCAGTGTTTATATGCAAAAGCATTTTATATTATGTGTCCTGTGAATTGTCAATAGTCTGCAAAGCTGAGGGTGATGGCTAAAATTCCCACAGCTTGTGTTTCCATGGATATTATGTTATCTAGAGAATTCCGTGTAGTGTTGCTTTGTATCATTAAAGGCCAAGATTTTTATGTTGTTGTAAATAGAAGGAAAAAAAAGATGAATTTGAAAAGGCAATAAAAATTTTATTGAGTACAACAACAACCAACAACTGTTTTGGCCCTAAATTATTTCAGTGTTCAATGACTTGTTTCCTTGACATTATAATCCATCTCCATCATAACTATCAGCTTGCCGCTTAAACCTCTGAAGAGCTCTAGTGCTTAATAGCAGTCGGGTAACAAGACACTGCATTGGCTGCTCTCTGGTCTGTCCTCTCCTTTCATTAGGAACTATATCTGACCCTTCACTTGACTGCTACTAACCATTAGACATGTTTGTTTACCACCGTTGGGTTCTTTTTTTTTTCTTTTTTTTGTCAGGAATTTTCTCTTTTCATTTCCTCCTTCTTAACATGTAACCTTGGTTCACACTGGCTGCCATCCTGTCAGTAAAATCATGTTTTGATTTTACTACATTGTGTAAATGAAGACCAACTGTTCTTCCAATGCTCCCATATTCAGTCAACTCACAGTTGGAGTTGTCCTAAATTGTTAAATGAATGCGAATCATTTCATGCCTAACACATTACTGAACAGGTGGCGTGTAAGGCATGAATGCAGTAAAGCTTAGGTTTGACTCATTTCAATCTGGAGCCTAATTGTGATGGGTTTATCATATTGTCATCCTGCCTTCACTAGCTGAAACTAATCTCCTCTGTATCTTTTTTCTTTTCCTCCCTCTTTTTTGCCTTTCTTTTTTTTGTCCCCCCCCCCTTGTTTCCTTTTCTCTAACCACCCAGCCACCACCGGCAACTAACCCCTGACCTTCTGACTTCTCAACTTCACCCTATGATGACCTGCCCATTGCCTGCCTACAGATCACTTCTCTGCTCTAAAAACACAACAAATGAGTGAATAATAGAAAGAAACAGAGCATTAAACAGCTTTCCCTGCACTGGCAGTGGAGATGCGGCGTCTCTACACCTGATCGGTGGACACGCAGCAAAGCCTAGAAGACGCCCTCCAGTTCAAAAGGTCTGTAGGGAGCGGACCGTCCTGCCACTGTAGACCTGCACTGAGTCCTTTGTAAGCAATAAGCAATAATGTTTAGCCCAGTCTGACCCGATCCTTCACCCACATACTTACACTTACCACATACTCTACAGCCCCACAAAACATGACACATGATGTTCAGAGCTCCAAGCAGACACAGACCCTGCCTTCAGTCAAGAGAGAAAAAAACAGCCCTCGTTGCTCGGCCGTTACCCAGGTGTGACGGTGACACATCTGTCTGAATGTATTATGTGATGGTGTGGCATTAGTGCGTGCACCTTTCTGTCCCTGTACATTGTTGTGTGAACTGGTGAAATCACAACTCTGTCTTCTTGTCTGAAAAATTATTAAGGGATCAAAGGGAACTTAATGACATTTGGCGTATTAGTATAGGCAGTGCAAAGTGAATGATGAGCATAGAGAGGTGTATTTAGCATTTTCCCCAACAAACAATCGAACACTTTTCAGTGGACGAGTTTTTCCGAGGATGTATAAGCCATGCTTGCCTATCTGCTGTACAAATGTATCAAATTTGTAGATAAATGTTCAAAAAAATGACAAAAAAAAAAAGTTAAAGAACATATGTACAGAAAACTTTTAATATCCTCCAGTTCAGGGGAAGAGAAAGTATATATTTTTACACCTGAATCTTTTATACAAGTATTGTAAAGTGAAAAAAGAGAACACTAAACCCTTTATGTGAAAACAATCCCGTTTTCTGTGATTGGATGTAGAAACGGACGACCAAACCAACCTTTTCATCCTGCTGACGGGAGGAAGGGGTGGGGGTGGGGGGGTGGGGGGGGTGGGGGGGGGTGAAATAGAAACATTACAAAGTGCCTTATTGTGGTTCTCATGGTTTCTTCAATCTGAATGTGTCATCATTAGTGGCGAATGAGTAGGCCAGTGCTCAGTGCACACAGCTTCTTCTGAGGACAAGTTGCGCAGCCTTCTTTAGTTCCCTCTTTCAGTTTAGCATAAGTCGGCGATTATTGAAGACATGTAATCTTGCACTGAGTGAAAATTCTAAATCTGAATCGTTATCCTTAAATTGCTATATGAGCTTTTTGGTTAATTAGTATACCTCAAGAAAGTTGAGAAACAGTCATGCATCCAGCCCCAGACCTACGGATTATGCTTTTAATATTGTAGCCAATATTCCACCTGTGATCCTTTTAATAATCTGTGAACCTGTATGATGGAATTTACTGTCTTGTGTTTCCAGCCTAACAGTAATAGCGTATGCCACTGTGAACAGTTAAAAACATTGCAATATGAGTGAATTGCCACGATGTTGCACCAACGTCACTGTATTTTTCAGTGGAAGCTGTGTGCACTGCCCATGCTGGACTGCACCATGTCTTGTGTGTCTCCCATCCCCCAAATCTTTCTTTACTATGCAACAAAATGGCCTCTGATGTCTTGTGGGGGTTCTGTGAGTCATTAAACATGTCTTCCTGTACCATCCTCACTTCATTACCACTTTCAGTTTTAATCCTGCAGTACCGTGACCATATTATTGTATTTATGAAGGTATTAAAATTGAAGTTCAGCCTGTATTTTGGAATAAGATGAAAACAGCCTGTCAAAATGTCAAAAGCATTGCTTCTTAGTAGTTGAGATTATGAAAATGATCCGATTTGAAAATATTATAGGGAAAAAAGCTTGACAGTACAATACAGGTTCGATCTATCTGTGGATCAGCCACACCATACTATATATCGCATGATATTTCACCCTAGATAGCAATTAAAATATAAAATCTGGTTTGTGTTGGTTTCTGATTTTTGTTCCCCCCCAAAATTCCTGATATTATTTCTGTGAATGTTCTTTATTATATGAGTGAATATGTGTATTACACACATGCAGACATAAGACTCATGTGTTAGATTCATGCTATGTGTGCCCCTACCCAGGTATTGCCTATGAGAAAAATATGTATGTCTGTATCAACAGCCATTGTTACAAGTTTATACCTTATTTTTCTATCTTATTTTATATGTATGTAATAAACTACATTAAATGCCTTGTCTCTGTGCTATGTGTATATGAAGAATCCTTGTGGCATGCCCATCCCATTGCGATAAACTAATATCACATTCTATAACCAAATGTTGCCAGAAGAATCTCACGGGTAGTTTCTGAATAACGTCCTTAGTGGAACTATGTATATTTATAAAGTATGTTGATGTGAATGGAGCTGTGCCAAGACAGCACTTTCCAAATTAATAGAGCCATATTTTATTTGTCCCTACCAATCTGACAGTCTTCATTATTTGATTCAATAGTAGCCTACCTAATGCACAGGGATGAAGAAATATGCTTAACTCTAAAAAGAGCCATATAATTTAATACTTAATGAACTCATTAAGGCCATATGCAGTTGACTTGGTGGGCAGTAGTGAGGAGTTAACACTGAAACAGCACATATCAGTATTCAGACCCAGGATTAACTACAGACTTAAGCAGTTTCATGGACAGTTTTGCGCTAATGGTTTTGTTGGCTGTTGACCAAAACAGAAGCTTGTCTTAGATATGACCTTCAATTTAAGTAAGTTTTTCTAAAGTTCAGCTGTATGCTACTGACTCAAGAAGGGAGCAGTACTGTCCAAAACGACTGTCTGACAATTTGTTCAAATCACAGTAGTTCACCCTGGTACACTGGATATGTTTCGGGCAATGTAAATATGATGTTATTAAACAATTAGGTTATTAAAAGGCCACCATTTTTTTTTAAATTTTTTTTTTCATTTTTGATGACGTGCGAAGGCAATATTTATCTCCAAGACAGAATTGTATATGAAACTTTAATTTTTATAATAATATTATGACATGCCTAGAGTTGTAACCATAGCAGATGACTTTTTCTTCGGGTGATGGTGCAGTTTATTAAGTAGAGAACACAAAATAACTAGTTAAGAACATGAAAAAAGCACATTACACACACTGCCTGTGCTTTGCTGCACTTTGATTTCGTCTCATAGCCACATTATAGTAAATTTGTGTAAACTAAAAATATAAATAAATAAATCTTAGCATGTGCTTGGAGCAACTCTTAATATTCCTCATGGCATTAGTATTACATATTACATTAACAAAATGCATTATTGATCCTTTGTCACTGTGGTGAATGCAGTCAGATGAGTATGTTTAGATTAAACTGTAGACAAATGCATGGACAAAAAAATTAATAAATCACATTCACAATTGTTGCAAATGTCAAAAGATCTGAAACCTCTATAACCAGATGGTGGTCCTGTTCAAGCCCTTTATGCAGACCCCTAGATGCTAAGAGTGAATGTGACATTTTGTGAAAAGCAGAAGTTTAGCAATAAGTCATATTCTTCTTGATGCCTCCATAGAAAACATTTGCTTTAGATTTTAGATCTTTATTTTTATTTTACACAAACACAAAAAAAAATTAAAAGTATACACACACAGGGCATGATGTCTTTGCCTACTGTTTTTACCAGCATGCGATGCATTAACAAACTTTCATGAACGTGTTAGAACTAATGATCATGATCGGCTCCGCCAGCAGCACTGCATTACACAGCACAAGCCATCGTAATTCAAATAAATCGAGCAGACAACAGTGTTTTTTCACTGGAGCAAGTGCACCCCTCTGTGTGCCCTCCTTTGTCTCTCTAGCCCTTTTCACTCCTTTTTCTGTGCAACATCCTTCCTTCAATCGCATCCTCTGCGTCGTCTTCAAGTCCAAGCATGTGCAGCGGAAATTACCGTGTCTATCACAGGACTCAAATTGCCTGGGCCGCTGTGCTCCTCTGCTCACCACTGATAAGGCATGCTGAGGATCCTGCTGGCTGTTTGGGGGAAGAAATCGCATCTTGAGTCGCCACCGGGTGTTCAGGCATGAAAGTGTTTGTTTGTGCTGTGGAGAAAAAGACCACATGACCAGAGCTGCGAGGTATACGGCTCACTCGCCTGACTTTTCTCCTTCCTTTACTCTCGCTTCCGCTCTCCGCTCCTCTCAGCTGTGTCTGCACTCGAGGGTGTAGTGGGTTTCAATTATACGGTGACGTTGAGAGAGAATATTAAGTCTGGAATGCATTGCTTTGCTGCTGAGATAAGAAATGCACAGTGAAATAAACTAGTCCACCTTGTAATGAAAGCGTCAACTAATACAGTGGTGTACTCGTGCAAAGTGTGATAGTGTGATGTCTGTGAATAGGGAATGTTTTCTTTTGGTGCAACAATGTCACAGCTCAAGTAATCACAACCCTTTTCCCAGGAGCTCCTTCATGTTTACTCAAATGCATAGAAAATCTCTCACTTTTTTTTTTTTTTTTTAAACTACAGTCTTGAATGTAGTATGATTTATCCACTGTAACAGAAGATATACAGTAGTATGAAATGCCATCTTAGTCACCTGGGGCTGTCGAAAATATTCAGCTAATTTAAATGAGAATCAGTCATGACAGAGAAAGAGCAAGGTTGGGTGGACAGAGGAACAAGAGCGAGATTAGAATGAGAGACAAGCCTCTAGGTGAGATCAGATTCCCCCTGAATCGGCAAACGTCAGACACTGCTCTTAAGAGCTCCCTTCACCCCCCCCCCCCCCCCCCCCCGCTCACACACACACACACACACACACACACACACACACACACACACATATATATATATATATTAGCCTGTCCTCTTTATCCTAATGTAACACAATGCAATGTGCCTGGGAGAGAGGGAGGGGATGGGGCTAATGAGAGCGTAATAGTGCTGCTAAGATGCAGAGGGGACTGCTAGGATAGGCAGGCTTGAGGAAAAGCGAGCCAGCCAGGCTGAGTTAAAGAGTCCTTAGAGAGTGTTTAGTAGGAACACAGGTATCACCTTAGCCATGCAAGGTACACTGCTGACCTTCATGTCTGAGCTGGGCGCTACAGCTCAGCTTTCTGGAGCCAGAGAGGCGTTCTGCACCGGAAGACTGTATCCGTGGTCTGCCACTGCTCACTCCAGTTAGCAGAAGTAGTAGTTTCATTTTCAATAACACTATCACTTTAATCGTTCCACAAACTCTTCATATTCAAAAGTTCAGCAGCAAAGCACATATTAATGAAACCTGACAGTTCCTATTAATGGAGGTTTCCTTTCAGTCACCTCCAGATTATTGCATGAAATACATAAATATATTAAAGTTAAAGCAATTGGCGAAATTGTGTGACTTTTGTATGCTTTTTCACTAAGAAAAACATTCTGTTTGGGATAGTAGCATTTTGTAGTATTTCCATGAAGAATATTTAAAATAATTGCAGTGATTTTTTTCCCTTCTTTTGCTTTTTAATCTATCGCCTTCAAAGAGCAGAGAAGAGCATAACAAAATTCCACACAGACACTAATCGGAGCTCCACATCGAACCCTGGACCCATTACCAATACCTAAGCACAAGTGAACTATTGGATGCCATTTCCATAAAACCAAGCTACACTAAAGAAGCTGTTCCTGAGAGCAACCAACAAAATGCAGCACCTGAACTTCACAAAGCATATTTAATTCAATTCTATTACAGTGCAATCTTATTTCTATAGTGCATTTAAAAAAAAGGCCAAATATAGATTTAAAGCGGTCCCTAATGAGCAAACCAGAGGCAAAGGTGGCAAGGATAGACGACAAAAGGAAGAGGAACCTTTAGAGGAACCAGACTTAAAAGGGAACCCATCCTCTTCTGGGTCACACCAGATAGCGTAATTGCGAGTCATTACTCTTCCATAATTGTATACTATAGAGTCAAGCTGTGCTTGGTGTGTTGAAAGGGTCTGCAGTGTGAGCATCAAAGTCATTTTGATTTAATTAGAGTTTTACGTTTTAAGTCTACAGTATTCAAGTGATGTTGTTTACTGAATAATGAATGAGACTTGAGTGCAAACTGTTTTAAGTAAATGCACTCTTCAGACTATCTAAGTAAGAACATCCACAGCCATTTTTAAGGTGTCTGTGGAGTACGATCCAAAGCAATCTCACAGCAAACTTTAGGCTAGTCATGTGAGGATCAGAGCATCAGGATGGATCTGGGGTAGTGGTGGCTTGGTGGTTAAGGTTAACTCTGGGTTATTGATCAGAAAGCCAGGGGTTCAAGCCCCAGCACTGCCAAGCTGCCACTGTTGGGCCCTTGAGCAAGCCCCTTAACCCTCTCTGCTCCAGGGGTGCTGTATCATGGCTGACCCTGCGCTCTGACCCCAGCTTCCTGACATGCTGGGGTATGCGAAGAAAATAATTTCACTGTGCTATAATGTATATGTGACCAATAAAGACTCATTATTATTATCAGGCAGGGATCTCATCACGCATTGTGGTATTTAGAACCACACTTTTCTGCGAAATTTCTGTCCATGTTCATCATCACTGACCCATTATCCAGTGTAAAATATGGTTGAGGATCCTTTAGGGCTGTTTGACACTTTGTGGAGTGCCCAGGGGCTTCAAAACTGTTGAGATGACCGTCACAGTCTCTGGATTTGAACTCTGTTGAAAACCCATGGTCCAAATTAAAGAACACAGTACACATGAACAAAACTAAATATATTAAGGGGCTTCAAATGTTCTGCATGAATGAGTGGAGCAAGATCCCTCTACACTGTAAAAAAAAAAGTCATCTTAGCAAGGGAAAATATCTTGAATATAGTCCCAATTATCTAGCATTTCTTATTATAGGATTACAGTAAACCAATTATAATATCATTAAACCTATTTCTAGACATTTTGACTTGTTTCTCGTTTTCGTATTTTATTGGCAAATAACTTTGACTCTTTCTAGAAGTAAATGCTTAAATTAGCAAAATTATCTGCCAGTAGAACAAGACTATTTCAAGCACAATACATGTGTACTATTTCGAGTATAAACGAAATAGGTTTAATAATCTTATGCTTGGTTTACTGTGATCTTATAATAAGACACTAGATAAATGTGACTATATTCAAGGTATTTTCAAGGTTATATTCAAGGTTTTTGCAGTGTACAAGTGTCTCCCACATTTTTAGGCATTAGAGGAAGAGACTCAATGCTGTTATTGGTCTACAGGGAGAGTTCATTAAATGTTAATTGTAGGGTTACGGAGGAAAAGGTGAACTAATTCATTTTCTAAAAATACATTTGAAAAAGATGTTGAAATGAAATCTATGCTGTGTCCGTTTACGTTTGAGCTCAAAATATGTGTTAATTCATTTGTGTTCATTTTCAGTGCTAATAATTATGGAGTTCACTGTATTTCTCCAAAATGTTTTTTGAAGAGTGCAACCATGTTTGAGTTTTAGAGGAGAAATAATAATAATAATAATAATAATAATAATAATAAAGCACAGTGCTAACTCGATCTTCTCACTTGCAGTGTTGCAAACATGAGTGTTAGTGAGCCCCTCTAATGTAAGAGAGGAGTAATTATTTCACTTATCTAGTTCTCAAGCCACTTTGACATATTCTGAAGCCCATTAAAACATCTAGCAAGACCTTGTGTAATTTATGTACAGTATGCTTTCATTTACTTCTCTCATCTGCTAATGAGGAGAGAAGACAAAATTATATTTAACCTTGAATAGAAAGAGAATTGGTTTCTTAATTTTGTTTTTTTTTTTTTAATCTAGACTATAAATACATATTCACAAATGGCCTTTTAAGAGGAAATTAGTCAATAATCATTCAAAATAGGGTTCATTAAAGTCACTGGCAATATGTGGATGAAAAAGAGCTGCCTTTAGCTGTCTGAACTCATGCCTACATTAAAAATGTGATTAAAAATAAATAAATTAGTGCTGCTGTTGTGAAATAATTTTTCGGTCAAAATTCATCCCGAGATGTAAATGTCAACCGCTTTTAAATCACTTTAACTGTAGCTTGTAGAAGCCTGCAGAAGCAGGGTGAAACTACTTTTTTAGACCTAACTCACTCAGAGGGTGCAATGCAGCAGTGTGGCTAAAAAAAGTAGGTATTTATCCCACTTCTCTTTTTTCTACTAAAGAATGTGTCAGGCTATGTTTCTTATGCTAATTCCCTCTGTACTCCAAGCTTGGTGAGAATCAGTTGAGCTCTAAATAGTTATTGTCATTGTTTAGCATCCAACAGAAAAACACCATAGTGACACTGAAAATTAGCCTAAAGTGGCATTGAATGGAAGCCAAATGAGCAAGAAAAGTCTCTTTGCAAAGTACCGTGAGAACCTTTCCATCTTCAAAAGAATTCTCTCAGCCCTAAAGACTTGATTTTGTACGCTGTAGCTACACATATTCTGTCATTATGCCTCTTTTAATCAATGCTTTGCCACTGTTAATAATTTTGTTTTCCCTCTCTACTTGACTGAGCTTAACTGAATATTGATATTGAGACGGAACATTGAGAAATGCTACGAGACATTAGGAGTTAAATCTACAGTAATGATGTGCATTGCATATAACAACACAAGTGAAATTTTAGCTAGATGATAAAAGACAGTGTGCTACAGCACTATTTTTTCCAGCAGTTGGGCTGCATTTAGCATTCTCAGCATGGCTCTGTGAAAAAGGCTTTGGCTGACTGTAGAGGATCCTTTGAGATCACAAACTCCATTAGACTTTCAAACCTTTGTTTGAGTAAAAGCCTAGAAATTGAAGGATTACAAATTTGTCTTTAAACATGTCCAAATTCCTGCTCATTCCGGTCTCATCGTCCCCATGCCCCACCCGTCCCCATCTCACCGCCTCCAAACTGATTTAAAGGCCGCTACCCTCAAACGCCTGCACTGTTTCCATGTTTCCATAGCAACCAAGTCTGAGGGTTTCTTTGGATTTGCAGTGAGATGCAGACCCATAATGGGGATCTAAATAGAACAGGAAGAGAACAGTAGGGTGGATAGGAGGGTGAGAGCAAACAGAAAAAGGGGGGGTTGGGTGGGGGGGGGTTAGGAAAGCAACAAGAACAGTAAAAAAATGCATTGATAATGACATCACCCACATTTCCCACAGCAGCCGATGCCTTAGCAGGAGCTGGGCCTTTCATTTGCTGGCTTTGGGGTTCGCCTTTCAGGAGGCCTGGGGAGGCCAGTGCGCCCTTCATCTCAATGGGCTTTTTGTTGAGGAACAGAGGAGCTGTTTCTCGACCCACAGAAAGGCCTGGCTAATTCACTTCACGGTTGCCAGGAAGCCAAGGCCTGTGAGCTCCGCAACAATGGCAAACTTCATTGCCTCACTTCGGCGGCCCGAGAACTCACAGCTGCAGCTCCAGAATTCTAATGGGAACTTGTTCCTCCTCTTTCTGTTCTGTGCTCTCTCTCTCTCTCTTACTCTCTTTCTATCCTCTCTGTCCCCCTGCCATCCAGTTTTTTTCCATCCTTGCACAATCTTTCATCTTTCTGTCTGATGTGATGCCCCCCATACACTCTGCATAAAAGGAAGACAGAGTTGGCAGAATCAATAGACTGTGTGCAAGCCACAGTTTAAAACTAGTCCAATCAACCAACCCAATATGCATGTAAATTATATTTAAATGACATTTAAATATGCAGATTCATGGATACATTTAAATCAATATAAAATTGTTAACTTGAGCTGATACAGATGAAACAAATGGCTGGTCAGGTAACTGCTTAATTTGACAACTCTGCAAAGAAAGGTCATTTAAGTGTGCTGGTTCTTTCCTCGGTAGCTGGATGCCCTCTGTTGGAGTGAATGTGTAAACTGCTGACTGAGTTGCCTTTAACCATTATTGGGCTTTTACAAAATGTAGCACATACAAAGTGGTCATTATGGGTTCTCTGAAATTTTGACTCCAGATTTTTCTACTTATGCCTGTATTTTTATAGGAGATACCACTGTGGGAATGTGAAAAAATATATATTATACAAAAATAAGATAATAATAATAATAATAATAAACCATCCATCCATTTTCTGTACCGCTTATCCTACCCAGGGTAACGGGGAACCCGGAGCCTTCCCAGGTGACTGTGGGCACAAGGAAAGGGACACCCTGGATGGGATGCCAATCCATTGCAGGGCACAATCACTCACACTCACCCAATAACACACTACGGACAATTTAGAAAAACCCTTCAAGCTACAATGCATGTCTTTTTAACTTGAGGAGGAAACCAGAGTAGCAGGAGGAAACCCCAGCGGCACAGGGAGAACATGCAAACTCCACACATGCAGAGGGGAGGTGGAATTGAACCCTCAAGGCAAACGTGCTAACCACTAAGCCACTGTGCCCACCAACAATATTATTATTGTTGTTGTTATACAAATAAAAACAGGACTTTTGTTTGTTTAAAAACTGTTTTCATATTGTACCAATTAAATTCAATTAAATTGTATTTGTATAAACACTTTTAACAATGGACATTGTCTCAAAGCAGCTCCGGATATAAATTTTAAACATATAAATATATCCCTAATGAGCAAGCCACAGGTGATGGTGGCAAGGAAAACCTCACTGACATGACATGAGGACGAAACCTTGAGAGGAACCAGACTCAATAGGAAACCCATTCTCATCTGGGTGACACCAGGTAATGCGTTTATAAATAAATCCCTTCTATAACTGTGTACTATATAGTCGAATATAGTGCAGTTGTGTAACCAGGAAATTCATTAAAGTTTTAACATAAAGTCTGTTTTGTTGAAGTTGAAGCTATCAACTGTTCACGGATGGAGACAAAATTGTTTGTGGCGATTGCAGACCAAGGCCAAATGAGGTCAAAACAGATCAAAATCTGTCAAAAGTGACCAGCATATAACGCATTGAACCAGATAGTCATACAGTCATGTGAAAAAATAAGTACACCCCATGGAAATTCTGCTTTCTTTTTTTTTCTTTTACATATTTGGACAAGCAAACATATTTGAAACAGTGCCTATAAATAAAGGAAAATTCATTTTTCAATTATTTCTTCAACAGAAATATTAATAGATGTGATACACTTCTGTGGAAAAAGTAAGTACACCCTTGGCCTCAGAAGCTCTTTAGCAGAAACAATTTCTTTGTAGGCATTTGCATAACCGTCCACCAGGCTTGCTGGAATTTTAGACCACTCTTCCATACATTCTTACAGTTGCAACATGTTTTAGGGTTTTCTTGCATTTACATTCCATTTCAAATCCCACCACAACATTTCAATGGGATTCAAATCCAGGCTTTGACTAGGCCATTCCAAAACCCTACATTTCTTCTTTTTGAGCCATTCCTTGGGGGATTTGTTAGTGTGCTTAGGATCATTATCCTGTTGAAAGGTCCACTTTCATTTCAACTTCAACTTTCAGACAGATTGCCTCACATTATCTTCAAGCACTCTTTGATATAATTCAGAATTCATAGTTCAATCAATGAATGCAAGCTGTCCAGTCCCTGAGGCAGCGAAGCAACCCCAAACAACATTTCCACCACGTGCTTCACAGTTGGTATAAAGTGTTTCTCCTGAAAAGCTGAAAAACTGTCTATGGTCTGCACCAAACATGTCTGCTGTTACTGTGTCCAAACAACTCTTTCTTTGATTCGTCTGTCCAGAGCACATTATTCCAAAAGGCCTGGTCTTTGCCTATATGCTCATTGGCAAACTGTAGTCTTGCAAAGGCTTTACTGTTACTCAGATGCTTTAAGGTTCAACTGTTGTATTTCAAGTGAATGTTCATTTTATTAATAATTTTAGTATAGTTATGTCATAGAGAAGTCTGTTAGTGTATCATTTATCTGAGATACCTACCTGAGATCAGTCAGCTGTATGAAAGAACTGTGTGAAAGAGTCTGAACCATTTGATTACATGTTGTTAGGATTTGTTTATCTATTTATTTATTTTTTATATATATATATTTATATTTATTCAGATGTAAGAATATTGCATTTTCTTCATGGTTTTAAATACTATGTTTAAATAAAGACAACACAGATACTAAAGGGACTACACATTTTGGAGGCAATGTTGAAGGAATAGTTTACCTAAAAAGAAAATCATTTCTCCACACTCAGGTTTCAAAGTTGTGTTCATTTGAGTAACATTTTTTGATGTCATCATTAATTTTCATTAAAGGGGAATCAATATGCAATAAAAGGTGGATGTATTTCTTAACAACTCAACTGAGCAATAAAAAAAATTGTTGGTTATAATGTTGTTATACATTCACCACACTGAGGCCCCACTCATCTCGTTCAAAGTTTGTTCCCATCTTGATACTGCAGAATTTTAAAATTAATATTTAATATTAGACAATTATTATATTACAACCAAATGGTTTTAATACAAAACCATCACAGTGTGCAAGTATGGTAAAAGAATGAAAATGCAATAGAATTAAAATGATTAAAATTAAAAGTTTAAATTGCAACTCCAATCTTCAAATAGAATGGCATTGGACATGCATACAATAATGACAAAGCTGTAAAAAATTAAATTAAAACTACAAGAAAAAGTGTTGACATGTAGTTTTAAAGGTGTGTTTTTTCCCTAGTGTCGCTACTTCCTGTCATCATTTATCACAGCGCACCTCAGTGCGATTGTGGATTTCCGCATACTTGCCATCACTTTTGGATTTTCACCTAAATTCCACCCATTTGTGAAATCCCACCTACTTGTGGTGTAACGTCCTCCCACTTGGAATTCTCTGGGCTGCAGAGATATATCTCAGAAAAATTAAAATTCCATGGGGTATACATATTTTTTCACATGACTGTACATGTTAATGTGTACTGGAGTGCAATTATGGTTATTAAAAGCTTTGTTGTATTTATTCCCTATGTTACTGCACTCCCCTGGACTCGGTATCTAGACTTTCGGCAACATAAAGAACATTGGGTGTGTGCAGTATATGTCTATACTAGCCTTATTTTGTAGCCAGGAAAACAACAAGCCGGGTTTAGACTTTTTTTTCCATAAACAATTTCCACAGAATTTTTGGTGCCACAGTCCTTTTTACAAATGTACAAATGAACTTCACAATCATTATTAATAATTATACACAGTGTTCAGTAGCAGCAGGTGACCGCATTAATAACAACATAATACATTAAAAACAACATTAATAACCCTCAAACAAAATTAAGTCGAGAGGCTGTCACATGGTTTATCTTATGCTATAGGCTAGTGAATTTTTAGAGTATATCACTAACAGGGTTTCAACTAAATCTCCAGCCCAACTACACCTCAAAGCCCAGACAATGTACTGAAAACTTGCCCAAAACATTGGCCACTAGAAAAGGGAGACAATTTTTTCTCAGCCTTTATATGGGGAAATAAACACTACCCCTGTATTTCTGGTATTCGGAAAATTATTAGAGCATATCTTACAATACAAACTGTTTTGTGCATAATAGACACATTGTCTACACTTTGCCTTTTTGTGGAAATGTATTAAATATAAACAAGATCATGGCCACGGAATATTTTTAAACTAGCCTAATCTGGCAAACATTATTATTAACTGTCTCGACCGCTGCTCATCTTCACTGAAAATTGAGCATGGTCAGTGTGATACGATTCTTCCCAATCATATGTTCCTGCAATACCGGAGGCTGCAGTTTCAGGACCGCAGTCCTAGGACTGCATATCTAGGACCCTTGTTTTTTGTGACAGCGCCACCTACCGAATTGGAGAACTGCAGTCCTAGGACCACATTTTAGGACCCAAGTTTTGGAGGACCGAAAAATGTACAACCAGGGCAGTATTTCAACCAAATACTAACCACTTATAGTCTTAAAGGTTTAGTACACCCAAATACTATTTACTAAGAGCTGCATGTTGAGCAATATGTGTGACTAATTAGCATAATTAACTCATCAAGTAAAATAAACAGGAATTAATATGCTATGGCCTTTTCAGTCACTAGAATTCAACCACATATTTTAAAGTACAGAGGCAAGACACAAGGATGACTCTGGGGGCAGATTTAAGACTGTGTATATTTTATAAAATAATAAATAACAATTTAACACACACACACACACACACACACACACACACACACACACACACACACATATTTGTTCATCAGCTGCCACATGGACAGAATCTCTGTCTTCACCGAAAGAGTGAAGTGAGAGAGAAAGTGAATGAAATAAGGAACATTTACTTGAACATGTTCAACTCTGTAATTTTAAATTTCATATTTAAAAAAAGCTTAGTGACCACAGAGCACACATACTCACACACACATTATATAGTATACATATATAATTAATATACATCAATCTTCATGGCAATTAATGTTCATATTACTGTTATTGTGTACTGTTCAAAGATTTGAACAGTACTCTGTTTCTTGAAACTTTCCTGTCAATAAAAGCCCTATGAACTGAGAAAAAAAATTAACAAAGAGGGAGGCAAGAAATCTGAATAGATATTACATGTTGACATGACTTTCAATTTCAATTCAATTCAATTTTATTTGTATAGTGCTTTTAACAATGGACATTGTCTCAAAGCAGCTCCGGATATAAATTTTAAATGTATAAATTTATCCCTAATGAGCAAGCTGGTGGCAATGGTGGCAAGGAAAAAGTCCCTGAGATGATATGAGGAAGAAATCTTTAGAGGAACCAGACTTGGAAGGGAACCCATACTCATCTGTTGTGTTGGTCTTCTATGCAGATAAGCAAAAAGGATGTCCTGTTCTTCACTGTCGAGGTAGACATAAGACATATTATAACTCAATTTGCATTCCCCAAGAGAGTGTTTTCAAACTTTACCTTCATGGAGAACTGCAAGGTTGCAATGGATCTCTAAATGGGTTTTGACTTTGCTCAGCTTTGTTGGGTGAAACAAAGCTGAGCTGCAGAACAGGCAGTGGAAGTCCTTGCAGCATGTGGTGTATTTCTTCAGTTCGGGCATGGATCTCCCTTTTTGGATTGTTATGTGCTTCTTGAAAAAGAGGGAGCCCAATTGGTCAAATTAAATATTTTAAGTTCATTTCAAGTTCACATAAATGGACATATATTAGGCCTAAGCCTAGTACTTGACCAACAGATTTTTTTAAAATCTTCTGACATACTATTGCCTACATTGAGCTAAATCTGTGTCCTTGAAATCACTTCATATAGACTATACAGTATATGACGGAATCTAACACGTGGTATGTTAATAGTCAATTACAGTGGGGGAAATAAGTATTGGACGCGTCAACATTTTTTTTCAGTAAATATATTTCCAATGAGGTTATATACATGAAATTTTCACCAAACATCAGTATTAACTAAAGAAATCCGAAAATCTACAGAATTCACAACATTAAAGTCCATAAATAAAGTTATGTGTAATAAAGTGGAATGACACAGGAAAAAAGTATTGAACACGCTAAGAAAAAGCAGTTCTCCAAGGCAAGGTAAGGCAAGGAACCAGCTGAAATCCATAAGTAGCTAGAAAGTAATTATACCTCCTATCTGTGCAAATTAATATCAGCTTTATTAATATTATTATATTATTTAATAATAATATTCGCTTTATTACACATAACTTCATTTATGGACTTTAATGTTGTGAATTCTTTATATTTCCGGATTTCTTGCGTTAATACCAAAGTCTGGTGAAAAATTCATGTGAATAGCCTCATTGGAAATATATTTACTGAAAAAAAATTCATGCGTCCAATACATATTTCCCCCACTGTATTATGCAGGCCTTTCTGTTATTTCTGACCATTAAAAAATGTCAAATGTCTCACTCAACATTACAAAAATGTCAAATGTCAAAATGAAGAGACATGTTGATAACATGTATTGTGGGGTAAACAGGCAGTCAGAACAGTGTAAATATTAAGATTATCTTTAACTTAATTAAAATGGTAAAACAATGAGAGTTATTAAACAAGCTTTCAAAATGAAGACAGTAACATTTTAATGTAGCTGACAGGCACATCATATCGACATGCTTTTATCATATTTCTTAAGTTGAATGTGCTGACTGGAATTTATTATCATAGTTATTAAGTCCACACATAGTTGGGGCTTGCCAGTCGCACTACAGTTTCATTAAACCAATATGCTAACATTTCGTTTTACAGCATTAGAAGTTAATATATGATGGTTTCTATATAGTGCATCACTTCGGCTGCATTAACTTTCCTGTCCAATTCAATGCATCACTTGTTTTTAATGTTAAACAAAAAAAGTATTCACATTTTGTACTCACTCTAATCGTTGACCATATTCTGTTGCCAGAAAACAATGCGGTCACTGGTCCTCCACTTCGGCAGGTGGCGTTGTCACTAAAAACCTAGGGTCCTAGAAATGTGGTAGGACTGAGGTCCTGAAAATGCAGCATCCGGTATTGCAGGATCATGCTACTCTGTCTTCCCTAGTAAACCTCTAGTAGCAGTTCCCATATTTGGTCACTAGGTGTCATCATAACTCTATGGCACTCGCAGCCCCGGGATTGCGCAACATGTAGAAAGGCGAGCAAATCAACGGAACGTAGGCTTACAGGTGTATTTAAAAAAAAATTGGAATATCGCGTTAAAGTTCTTTTTTTCTGTAATTTAATTTTAAAAATTGGAACTTTCCTATAGTCTAGATTCATTACACATAAAGGGAAACATTTCAAGCCTTTTTTTCCGTTTTAATCTTGATGATTGATGATCTTGATGGCTCGTTGTGCAGGAATTACTGCATCAATGCGGCGTGGCATGGAGGCGATCAGCCTGTGGCACTGCTGAGGTGTGATGGAAGCCCAGGTTGCTTTGATAGCGGCCTTCAGCTCGTCTTTACTGTTGGGTCTGGTGTCTCTCATGGATTCTCTATGGGGTTTACGTCAGGCGAGATGGCTGGCTAATCAAGTGCAGTAATATCATGTTCAGCAAACCAGTTACTAGTAGTTGTGGCACTCAAGTCTTGCTGGAACAGGAAATCAGCATCTCCATAAAGCTTGTGATGGAAGTAGATGGAAGCATGAAGTGGTCTAAAATCTCTTGGTAGATGCTGCATTGACTCTCGACTTGAGAAAACACAGTGGACCAACACCAGCAGATGACATGGCCCAACAAATCATCTGTGGAAACTTCACACTGGACTTCAAGCAACTTGGATTCTGTGTCTCTCCACTCTTCCTCCAGACTCTGGGACCTTGATTTCCAAATGAAATGCAAAATATACTGTCATCTTCCCCATGATTGTGGTTGTGTGTACTGAACCAGACTGAGAGATTAAAGGCTCAGGAAACTTTTCCAGGTGTTTTGAGTTAATTAGCCGATTAGCACTCTTCTCAGGTCGACATTTCTTATTATAATTTCTTTATTCTGATATTTTGAGATACTGGATTTTTTTTTTTTTTAATTAAATTACAGGAAAAACTAACTCTTCCACAATATACAATTTTTTAGATGCACCTGTATATGTGTCAAATATCTTTTTTAATCACTCAAACGTATTGTAAATAAGAACTTTGAGTTCTTATTTTGAGTTCTGGGGGGGGCAGGGGCAGGTAGGTTATTATGTTCGTTTCGAAAATGCCTGTTTACATTTCTCTTTCTTTTTTTAAATAAAGGCACAATGCACATGAAACTCATGAGGAATTCCAGATGCCACCCTTTTGAAATGGTGCGTTCAAGTCCTCCTGGGAGAGCATATTTACGAGTTGGGAAGTCGTAACTACGACGCCAGGTGCATTCAAGTCATTTTGGTCGGAGCAAGATGACGGTGCACCTTCTCTTAATTTACTACAGCAAGTTTTTAACTTGACTTCTTGAAAAATGAAGAACAAAGAATGCACCTCAGGTGTGTTTTGCTTTCTCATGTTTTTAATCAATTTATGAAGCCACTGTAAACTTTATCGTTACATATTATATCGTAACTGTACAATGCTATCGTATTTTGCGCAGGCAGCTAGCTTGTTTTATTGTAAATTTAAAATAAATAAATAAATAAATAAATAAAGCCTGACAAAGGCATGTTAAGCAATTTGTTTGTATTTCAATAACTTGCTGCATATACCAAACACAAATCAGCTTCTGAGACAAGTAAACATTTAAATAAATTGTCAACTACAGGCGTTGCATCCATTGATTCCACCATGTTTTCTTACTGACACGCCCCCAATACGTATATACGACTTTGTGGTGGTGTTCATGTGTCCGTTTAACTCGTAAGTACGATCTTTCCGACATGACTTGAACGCACCACAAGGCCAAATCAGTGTGAGCAGCAGAGTTAAGCAGCTCCTGTCACTACATTCTCTCTCACATGCACATCTCAGTTTTGTCGCCACCTTGTGGTCAACACTGCACTGAAATATATAAAGACATCTCAGGATTACAATTGTGGCTGTAGCTATCAGAATAAAAATATTAAAAAGTCAATGCTTGAATAGATTTCAAATGATATTTTACTAGTCCCAAATTAAGCTGTACACACTTCCACTGTAACAAACAATGCTGACTAATTCTAGCTAATAATAAATGAAACAAGGGGTGTCCTGAGAACAACATGTCTAAGTGATGTATAAATCCTGTAAATAACCAGTTTGTCAATATTGGAACAATGATGAAATGACCAAACACTGATCAATCTGATCCTTATTCACAATTTTACTATATTTCAAAATGACATTGTACAATGTATTGCGAGTAATTCATTTCTGATATTGGGTCACCATTTTAGTTTGTTATTCATATAAAAATGTAACTATGAAATGAATGGATGAATGAATGAAGACAGAAGGATCACACAACTACTTTTCTTTCAAAGACTTCCTGTTGGTTAGTGATTTGAGCAGCTGTTTCAGGAATGTGTGTGCAAACACACACACACACCCCTACATTCCACGAAACCAAAGGAATATTTATAGTTTGCTAATTTTGAGAACTATGAAATGTAGACATACTGCTTGAACCAATGGTTTATTACAAAATTGCAAGACAGAAAATTCATAAATTGTCTTCTAATGGCAAACACAACACAAAAACATACACCTCATATTAGATGTAGGTCTGCCGCATCAAAAAATGACACAACGACAGCGGTTAAAAACAGAAGGTAATGATATGGACATGACCCATAACGTGGAAAAAAGTGCAGAAAACACGGAGGAACCTGTTTACCGCATACGAACGTTGGATGCAAGGAGAGACTAATAAGATTAAATGAATGTTTTTACTAAGCGAATTCGACCCTCAGCTTCAAGGTGAACAGAACAACTATTTCAAAACAAACAAGCGAAGAACAATCTGAGTACCAAGCATATTTGTGTTTTTCTTTTGTTTTTTCCCCCCCATAACAACCCGAGTCCAATATCGGAGCTGTGCTTGAACTCAACACCTCCGAAAGATTCATAGTTCAAACAAGTAATGGTTTTAAAACAGGTTAATCGTTGCTATTTAACCTCAATTTGAACAATAAATGGTTAAGCAGACGGTCAAGTCGATGTGAACGGTGAAGAACACAGAAAACGCTGCTGAGGTGTACAGCCAAGAGAGAACCGATCAAGTGCATGTGTACGGATACTTCCTAAAAGCTTTGGTGGTGCTCAATCATTGACAGCATCAGAGAACTTATGATCAATTTCATGATGTGAATATGAACTATCATTTTGTCTTATAAATCAAATATTTGAAACCGGTGTGAAGAGTACAGGGTGGACAAAAAGCATCATTATTCTAAACTTTCAATCTAGCACGGCCCATTTTTATTTATTTTTTGCTCTCTGTAACATTTAAATCCAAATTCATAGGTATGTAGTGCTTGGTTTGTTTATCAATAGTGCAATGCGTGGTGAAATATGAAATCCCCTGGTTATTTCATAAATTATTCAACGTTATTATTCACAAACCATTCACACATTATAACTTTCTTCATGGCATTTTTCATTTTCACACATATGCACATATTTAAAATGTATATATATTCTGGAGTATATTCTCTCAATATATTCAACATGCACACACACGCACTAATTTATATGAAGTCGCCATTTTTGAATGCAATCCTGTTGACGGCTGCACCATGATCTGCAGTTCTGCGTAACCCATGTGAATTTTCATAGTTTGACAAACGGACAAGTAACCTTTCAGAACTTTCGCGCTTTAATCAATCAGACGAAGGAAGTACAGTACTAGAGAACCCGAGCACTGTGCAGAGCAAAATCTGACTGCAGTTCTGATTTCTCAAACATGGAGGAAAAAAATTCCTTCAAGAAGGCTTGTCTACTTGGCAGGGCAGAACACAACCGATTTTCCAAATATCAAGTCAACATTTAAATTTGAACCAACGAATACGAGTCACTGAGTGTATGCGTGTGGTTTAATAAAACCTGTTGCCAAAAGAAAAGTGAAAATATGAGAATAGATGATTATTTGTTGGTCTAAGGTAAAGGGAGGAGAGGTGACAGGATCTCTGGTCAAAAAAGGTCAAATTGTTGAATTTTGTCTAGACATCAAACCTCAAACCCAGCATTTAACAACTTTTCAGTGTCTTTTGGGGAGCTGATAGCCACAAAAATTACTATAGGCCAACTAACAGCAACACTGGATTCCAATTATTCTTTGCCCTTTTTTTTTTTTTTTTTTTACCCTACGATCTTTTCTATTAAGTACTTCATTTTGTTTTCAGGTGTGTTTAGTGCAAGCATCCAAAATATTTAACACTTGCACTGCTAATGTCATTTTTTTTTGTTATAAATGACTACAAATAAAAAAAGGTAGACATAAATAACACTACAGAACTGGCAAAACTATTATCATGCCATTAAATTAACTGTCCCTAACCTTGACCAAAAAGGGAATGTCAACAAAAATGTACAAATCTTTTATACTTTACACTGCCAAAGAACATCCTCGAACATCACCCCACCAAAAAAAAAAAAGAATCAAATGATAAAGTTATTATTATTATTATTATTATTATTATTATTATATTGATGCCTATTGCTGACAACACACAGCCAGCGACATCACGCCCACCTCACAATGAGAGCAATGCCGAATTATCTGTCCTTTAAACCAAGAAAAGGTTGGGGGAAAAATAAAGGAAAAAAGGGAGATGGGGGAAAGAAAAAAAAAATATATATCAAAAAACAAAAATAAGGACTTTTCCATAAGCTGTGCTTGGACAGTCCTGGAACGTGAGGCTCTCTCACTCGGACTCAGACTCCAGAGGTGCACTCTCGTCGATCATCTCACTTTTACATTGTTTAGGTGCCTGCTTTAACCCAGAATGGACCTTCTTGTGGCGCGAGAAGCTTGAAGAGTGAACAAAGGTCTTCCCACAGTGCTGGCACTCGTAGAGCTTGCCAGAGGCGTGCGTCTGCTGGTGCTGCTTCAGGTTAGACAAGCGCACAAAGGTCTTCTTGCACACATTGCAGGTGTAGCGCCTGTCACCAGTGTGCGGTTGCTCGAACTTGGCGAGGGCAACACCACAGCCTGTATATGGCTGATTGTCATCATCGTCATCATCATCAGGCAATGGCAGCCTTTTCTTGCCACCTTTGCGGCGCTTGTTCTTCTTGCACAGCGTGTAGTAGTTAGGTTTGTCACGCGAGCAGAGCTTTAAGCGGATCTTCAGGTCGGAGGACTTGTCCAGTGTGTCTCTGCCCTGCGCGTAGGAGTTGAGCAGCTGCCGCACATGAGACACTTGGTGCTTGGACAGATTGGTGGATGTGCTGAACACCATGTCGCATTGTGTGCACTGGTACTGCTTCTCACCCACAGCAAACTTGCTTTCGGTTTGCTGCGACTTCTTCTTCTTTGACCCACGGCCAGACGGGCGGTTCTGATGGGTTATGATGGGCACTGGTGTGGGTGTCGTGTATAGTGGCTTCAGGTTTTTGTCCAGGCCTTTTTTATGGATCAGCCTGTGGCGCGAAAGGCTTGAGCTGTGGTTGAACGACTTGCCGCATGCATTGCACGTATGCAGTCTCTTGATTTTGTGGCACTTCTTATGGATTGCCAGGAGCCGCTTGCCATTGCAGCGTACGCCACATAAGTTGCACTGCAGGAGCTTTTTCCCATCCTCTGATTTGCCACTCACTTTAGAAAGAGGTGAGGTGGAGTTGGCCAAATGGTCACCTGTAGAGTGTAGGTGCAGGTGGCGAGCCAGACTGGACGAGTGGCTGTAGCTCTTGCCACAGATGTGGCAGTTGTACGGCCGGTTTCTCGAATGGGAGCCCCCTTTATCCCAATCACTGTCTGAACCATCATCATCCTCCTCTTCCTCCTCCCCAATCGGGGTGCTCACAAGCACTGTGTGCTCGTCGATATCCGACACGCTCCTTACCTCCTCCTCCTGTGAGGCAATCAGGCCAGTTTCCGTGTCCTCACACTCCGTATACACAGCCTCATACGGGACAAAGAACCTCTCGTCAGACTCCGTTTTAACCAGCTGGTCAGACGGGAAGCTCTCGTCGGACTCCCTTTTAACGCAGGACAGAGTAAATTTAGAGCCAACCTCAGCCCACTTGACCACATACTCGATGGGCTGGGTATCGAGTTCCACCGTGATAAAGTCCGCGCCAAGAGCATCTGGTTCAGATGAAGTTAATTCAGTTCCTGTATCCTCCATCAGGCCTGTTCTTTAACGGTCCAGTCTTGTCGAACTCTCGAGTTAGACAATGCAGTTTCTCTGGATATCACAGCCTCAATTCACGCCTCGGTCATTCCTGGGGGGGGGGTTGGGGGTGTTACGGGACGACAAATAAAAAATGCCTACATTAATTGCAGCAGGAATATATTATATAAATAAATCAACACATTAAACCGCTCGCCTGTAGTCTCTCGAGAATAGTTCCAAACTTATATTACATTGCAAGCAGAAAGAGGAAAAGACTCGGGATTTAAATACAGGATGTAGGCAGACAAAAGGCTCGACCTGCAGTCAATGCAACTAAACATTAGTAAGAAATGTAAAGCCTTGTACAGTACTGGCTTGAGAAAAGGTCACAGAGACTACAGTTACGCACGTCAGGATTTCGCTTGGGGTTTAACTGAGCTCGAAAGATTCAATATGGAGGTATAAAGAACATGTTAAACTCGAACACGGAATACAAGTCACCCCGAACTTAAGTGTAAACCGAAAGCGTCTGCCCACGTAAGAAAGCGAGAGGTTATTTCCTCATCGCGCGGGCCTCGGCGCCGCCGCTTATACTTACTGCGGCGGAAGCTCTAGCTAAGCAAACGTAAACAAACGCGGAGACGAGGCGTTTTATTAGTGTGCTCACCGTCGTTTTGCAGTTCGGACAGTAAATCGAGTCGTCGAAAGCCCGCGTTAGTGAAAGCAAATACGCAAACAAAGCATTGCAGCGCCTTACAGGAAATACAACAAGAGAGGGAAGACACGGCGCGCGCGCGGTGCATTCTGGGTACCACGGATTAAAAGGGCTGTTCGGCGACACGCTACGGAAAGGCAGAGAAAGTGTCCGCAATGATGTCGTTTTATCGGACCTGGTGCATGCATACTGACAACACATTTAGTGCTTTAAAAATAAAATAAGTCAATCAATAAATAAAAGACACATACAAACACCACGCGGAGGAATCAGTAATCTTCCAAAATCATCAGGCTGACCTTCCTCTCATCAAGCACATCTTTCTGGCCTGGATTCAATCCGCCCGCCATAAATTGCGCTGAAACTCACAAACCAACAGCGTGTGTTTTAATCACACCTCGAAACCAAATCTCCAGCGATCACACACTCCGTGTGATGCTTATTTGTAGTATTAAGCGCCTTACAGGGCTTTAGTGAGGAGCTGGGCTTGACAGTGCTCATCTCTCTGTGCGTGCTGAGGACATCACCCGTCCAACATCAACCTACACTACACATCACCCTACAGGGGAGAGTTTAGGCAGGGTCTGGGCGTTAATCCCCCCTCTCTCGGTCTTTGAATAGCAGGAAACAAACGAGTTTCGGACCCGTTCTCGTTTATTACAGGAGCACTTACCGAGCCAGAACCAGAGCCGCGTTAAATCAGGACGGATTTCAGAAAGCTGTGGCCGGTGTGCTCCCACGCTACGGCTGCTTTCGGAAGCACACACGGTGAATGCAGATGGAAATTCACAACAGAAATTGGAAACCAGGCGGCCGTGTTACACGTAAACGCGGCTAGGACACCGTGCCTTCCCCCGCCACTTTACAATGCCGATTAGACGCTTTGTCTGCGATATGTCTGTAAAGGGTTTCTTGGTAGGCTCAAAAGACAACGCATAGACTAGTATTTGAAGGCATTACCGAGCATCTGCCCTGAAAAACAGCCGCGTTTTTTTTTTTTTTTTTTTTGGTCCTCGCAGTAATCTGACTGCTCGCTTCTGCCGCACCTCTGCCAGATCATAAACGATGTCGTCATGACTGTCAATTTAGGCGTTGTTTTTTTTTTTGCGTTACGTCGCTGATCTTAGTCAAATGGGCATCGGCTGCAACGCGCGACGATTTACCTGCCGTGTCTGCGGAAATCCGTCTGCGGTTTGTCTAGTGATCTGGCCAGAAAATGAACTTGCTGTCGTAAAGGTAATGTCGTAAGGACAGTAAACGTCGCACGAAACTCCTCTCCAAATAGTTCCAGTGCACGCGTAGATATATATATATATATATATATATATATATATATATATATATATATATATATATATATAATATGCGTGTTAATCTGCGTTTAATTAATATGCGCCAATAATTTAATTCACGTGCTTATGTTGGAAGCAACGTTATTTCCGGTTTGATAACAATATTGTGGGACCCTAGATTACTTTACGGCAAACGAGGGGATTGGCAGCGGTGAGGTCTGGAAGGCTGCGCTAGGTGATTGTGTACATTGCTCATTTGAAACTTGTTAGATATAGAAAAGAAAAAGAAGAACCCTGAGCGGTGCTATTTGTTATTGTGCGTATTCTTCAAAAGCGCGACGCTGCACACGTAAGAAAGGAAAGGAAGTACTGCGCTCTTGCTTTGGCATGTGACTTCATCTAAATCAGCTGTGGTGACGACGTTTGTTTTGTCAGGTCTGATTACAGGGGGAGCAATAACAGAGGGGAGATGGATACGGAGTCTGAAGGATCTTCTAACCCGGGCTCAGGAGGAGGAGGAGGAGGAGGAGGAGGCTTTGGCAGTTTATTCAGATCTACAGGTCCGGTTTATTCAAATTCAGAGCTCTCCGGTGTGCCTCGTAAGTAGAACAAGCCTGGTAGAGTGTCTGAGATAGTAATTTCCGGAGCACCTTTGGGTATATTTATATTTTCAGTGACCAATCTAAAGTTAAATGTTTCACAGAGTCACTGTTTTGTTGCAGAGTCATTCAGGATTTCATTAGATTATAATAATTTTTTATTATTTCATTCATTCATTCATTTTTAGGATATGTTTTATCCTGGTCAGGAATGTGGTGAATTCAGAGCATGTCCCATGAACAATTGGCAGGAGTACACGCTGGATGAGAAGCCAGTCGCCCCCACCCCCCACTGAGACAGACACGCAGAAGATCAGGGGATGCATTGATTTACAGTCCCCTCCAAAACTATCAGAACAACTCATTTGCTGTGTTAGGGAAGTGTGGGGGGGGAATCCACAGTGGGGTAGTGTGATATGGCCTGAAAAGAAGCAAAGGAGTCTGGTTTATACTTGCACACAGAAGCAGTGGTAACACAAGCAGCATTGTTCACACACTCACTGTCAGGTCTGGATTCATAACAACCCCCCCCCCGCCCCACCCCCCCATTGGTAACCCATGTTATTCAAAACACTAGATGTATGATTAAAAATATATATATAGGCTACAGGACACCAACCAAGTTTAGATGTTTGCTTGAATTATTTACACATTTAGGGTCGCTGCAGTGATTGTGAGATTTGTTGCCATTGTTCACTATCACTAGTATTAAAATGCTATTACTTACACTTCTTCATTTGTAACACCAAACTGTGAAAACAGGTTTATTAAACACAAATAGGAATTCAAAGCAACACTTTACAATGTTTACATTTACAGCATCACAAGCATTTGGTATAAAAGTTTATTTAAAATTTGTGCCTTCACTGCTTCTACTGCTAATTTAAAAAAATATGGCTGCTATAAGCCAATAAGCTTTCAGCTTTTTATCAGGGTTAACATTGAGCTATGGTCATGAGACTTAATTGGCAAGTTCAGGTAGTGACCCATTGATAACTGATGCAAACTCACTCAAACTCGACACAAAAAACAAGCATATCTCTTGGAAAATAAAGTGTAGACGTGTAGAACAACATAAAGCATAGAACCTTTTTGTATCAGACCACCCAATTTGTAGGTGATCAAAAATATAGGAACAGATACATCTTGAAGTAAATTAAAGTATATGAGTTGTGTGAAAAAATAAGTACACCCCATGGAAATTGTTGGCTTTTTTTGTTTGTTTTTTTGTTTTGTTTTGTTTTTTACTTATGGACAAGCGTTCATTGGATCATCTTTGACACAGTGCCTATTAATAAAGTTGAGATATTTAAAGAAACCCACAAGGAAAATTATTTTTTTCAATCATTTATTCGACAGAAATACCAATGGATGTGATATTCTGTGGCAAAAGTAATTATACCCTTGGCCTCAGAAGCTAATTTATTGCTTTAGTACACTAGATATGAGGGGTATTCAGACCTCGAAGAAAATTAGAGTCATCAGTCCACCTACAGGCATGTTTTGGGGAGCTGACAGGAAATTGGAGAACCCTGAGGAAAGCCACATAGACATGGAGAGAACACACACAAACGACATAATACACAAGGTGTACTGTGAGGTGCCAACACTATCTGCTGTTCCACTGTGCTGCCCAGCTTTAAATATGCTGATTTTTAAATAATGGCTTCTGTATGCTTGAGTTGTCTATCAAAAGCGGACAAGATAACATGTGCTAAAACACTCTTTTGTACTTTTAGGAATTTGTATACGATAAAGTGCTTTGTGTGAATACCAAGCCTGCAGTAAAAATCCTTACGATTGACTTAAATGTTAGCCACTGTATTGGCATGTGACTTGTATGGGCTTTACATGATTACCTGCTCACTAATGCTACACAATTACACCTGGCTCCCAGTCCAGTTTGTGTTCAGCTAGAAAATGAACATTACAGGTTGCGGTGGTTACGGTAAAGCTTGGACAAACAGAAAACATGGTGTAGTTCTACAAGAAAGTTTGACAATGTCTTGGCATTTAGAATTTGTGCCAAATAGCCTACAAAGGCTATAACACTTTGTAGCATTGAAACCTACACAAACCCTCTCTCAAATACTGGACAGAGGCATGGTGCATTCTGTGATGGACTAGCATTTCATCCAGGGTCTATTGCCACCCCATGACCAGTGTTCCTGGGATTGGCTCCGGATCCACCGTGACACTGATCGCTTACTGAAGGTCTATTGATGAACTTCCTGGATGGATGGATGACAAGGCGCACTGCAGAATAATCCATGGTGCTCTTTTTACAGTGTCTGGTATGAGCCCTCTGTCACCTTATCTCAATGTTGACCCCAAATATCTTATTCAGGTGAGATATTAAGACCCCTGTGTTTCTAGGGGCCCAGAAATGACAACATTCATTATACCAATATGTCTTCTGGGGAGCTGAACACAATAACATGTTTTTACAAACATAAATGCTCTCCAGGATGCAGATGAGTTCATTTTGCCCACTGGTGCCAACAAGACAAGAGGACGCTTTGAGTTGGCTTTCTTCACCATTGGCTCATGCTGTATGACAGGTAGGCTTTCTTTACATTTTTCTTTTACTCTTCCTAGGTCTTCATTATGTCGTTCTGGTTCTGAGTGTTTGCGTACTGTAAGGAGAAGGTCCTGAGCGGTGATGCGTTAGAGAGTTAAATACATACTTTTCGCTCTCAGGTGTAACAACGGAATTTCCCACATATCAAATAGAGAATAAGTAGAAAAAAAAATAAATAGAAATGCGAATGGTATAAATATAGTAAAAAAAAACAACTGGGTTTCAAATGCCTCAGTTACTATTGAGAGGCAATAATGTTAAACAGATTTACAAGTGTACACAATTTCTAGACATAACCGTAGCCTATAATAATGAAATGCAGTAAATTGCTAAGTTTTGAGTAAAATTAGATTATCAACAGTTCTAGTGAAGGATCAGCATCATACATATATTAGAAAGAGATGACCAGGTACATGAAGGGCTCTGGTTGGCTAATTCAGCCTCCTTACTTTGCTTATTTACTGGTGCTGAAAGAAATGTGATATGAGCTGTTTGACACTCAGGTGCACTCTTTGGAGCCATCAATGGATTACGACTGGGACTGACTGAAACTAGGAATATGGCCTGGTCTAAACCTCGTAATGTACAGTGAGTACTATTTAACTATGCATTATTTCCTGTAAAAAGGGATTGTTTTAAATAATTCACTTTCTGATAGACATAAATCCTAAATTACTTTCAGCTTCTCAAGCTTTCTCTTGAGCAAACATTTGCTCATTAATATTTACATTTATATTTAGTGACATAGCAGATGCTTATAATCAAAGCATCTTATAAAGCATACTTCAATAGTCAACTTTGATTCGTTGAACAGACTAAGCATTGCCTTTGCTTAGATTTAGATGACTTAAGAAAAAAAGTCCTTCATCACATCCCCTTCATTGTGTACTATGTGGCAACTGCACAAATACACTGCACTTACTCTCTGGATTGTTCTTTTAATAATATACAGCTTTATTATATCCCACCAGTAGAGGTCAGTATTTACTTTGGGTTTGATATTTTGGACCATGGAAGAATGCCACACATTACTTTTAACAAATTTATTAATTACAATGACCCTAGTGACCCATGGCTTGTAATTTAGATGCTTTCTCTGATCCATTTCAGACATTTCATTTTGTAGCCTTTTTTCGGATTCTAGTACAGTCACTGTCTTAAAAACGACTTGTCCCATACCCACATTCTCAACAGCTTCCCTAGCATTATCTAGCAAATCAGCATCTAATTTAAATTAGCACCTTAACAGGTTGACAGATAACCTGGAACTATTGGGGCAGATCATCTCTCTCACTCACTGACTCTCTCACACACACACACACGCGCGCGCGCGCACACACACACACACACACACACACACACACACACACACACACACACACACACACACACAGAAGATCAGGGGCTGCATTACTGATTTACAGTCCCATCCAAAACTTTGAACAATTCATTTGATTGTGCTATACAACAAAGATTTGGGTTTGAGATCAAAAGATGGATATGAGACGAGAGTTTAGGATTTCAGCTTTTATTTCCTGGTATTTACATCTAGACGTGTTAAACAACATGAAACATAGAACCTTTTGTATCAGACCACCCAAATTGTAGGTAAGCAAAAGTATAGAAACAGATAAATCTTGAAGTAATTTAAAGCATGTGAGTCATGTGAAAAAAATAAGTACACCCCATGGAAATTGTTGGCTTTTTTGACATATTTGGACAAGCAAACATTGGATCATCTTTGACACAGTGTCTATTAATAAAGTTGAGATATTTGAACAAAGCCACAAGGAAAATGAGCTTTTTCAATCATTTATTCAACAGAAATATTAACAGATGTGATATTCTTCTGTGGTAAAAGTAATTTCACCCTTGTCCTCAGAAGCCAATTAATTGCTTTAGTACAGTAGATATGAGAGGGGTATAAATAAGACAGGTTCCACCTGCACTCACTAAGCAGGGTCTAATCACTGGCACCCAATCTTGATTATAATGATTGTATTTTGATTATTATATGATTTGATTATATTTTATCTGATTCTAATTTTATGGATTTGAAGGTGTGATTTGATTTTATTTTAGGGTCAAATTGGTTGACAATAGCTTGTGCACTCAATGATTTACCAACAAATTTGTGCCTTCACTGCTTCTAATGCTAATTAAAAAAATATGGCTGCTATAAGCCAATAAGCTTTCAGCAGGCATTTAACAGGATTAACATTGAGCTATCATCATGAGACTTAATTGGCAATTTCAGGTAGTGACCCATTGTTAACTGATGCAAACTCACTCAAACTCGAGACAAAAAACAAGCATATCTCTTGGAAAATAAAGTGTAGAAAGAAATAGCTTTTTCAAAACCTTCATTCCATTGCTGAATCTATAGAACATAAACTTTGGGACCACTTAGCTACACCCACCCAAATTTTTTGATAATTCACATATGTGAAACCTACTTTTACAAACTTTGGACAGTCTTCACAATATCGATATCGAACTACTCAGTAGAGTGTGAATCTCTATAATTATCGAAAACCCATTGACATTTATAAACAATATGCCCACCAAACATCAATCAATTCTAAGGAGGCGGAGCCGGTTTACTTGCATAGGTGTAATTCATGATTGGTCATATGATTTGAACCGAACTGGAAATACAGGTTTTGTACAAGGTTCTAAGGGCACCTACCTAGAGGGTCTGCTCACTGTTTGTTACATATATATATATATATATATATATATATATATATAAGATTTAAAAGCAACATTCACTAGATGGCGTGTCTGAGCCGAAACGACCCTGTCCATCAGGTTTCCAAGTTGCACTGTAAAACGTTTGCCGATTTTATGCACAGTGATGTTAAACACACTAATGAGCTCTTTCTCTATTAAAACTTTCCACCGCCCTCGTGACTAAGGACCCAGGACTCGTGACTGTCCTGGGCTGCGTCTCAAATCAAACTATATTTCTTCAAAGCTGCTTTGTGATGATGTCCATTGTTAAAAGCACTACATAAATAAAATCCAGTTGAATTGGAGTCAAAAACTCTGACCTTACATTCAAAAGTATCTATTAATCAAGAAAATCCAGACAAATAGGAAATGTAATTTCTCGCCACGTCATGTTGGTGTATATTTTTCACACATATTCATAAAAACGTGTATGTTCAGCAGAAATGTTCAGCAGAAATGTTCAATAAAATATATATATATATATATATATATATATATATATATATATATATATATTTTAATTTAAGAGAGAAAGATGCATCTAAAAATCATTTTCCATCCCTAGTGTAAGTATGTTTCACAGTAACTTTTATTGACCACATGGACTACAGTTATGCAATGAGGTAGAACGGTACGTGTCTGGCATTTGAACATCTGTTTGAAAAGCTGCTCTAACACAGCTGTGTGTGCAGTCAGTGATTATCCTCTCAAAGAGCAGAACAATTGAGTGGAAGTGATATAAAAATCTGATTACATGCAGTCATGTGCCTGCACGAGGTGGGCCAAAGTCTGCCTGTCCTGCTGCTCTCACACTCACACACACACACACACACGCACACACGCACACACAGTCTAATCAGAGAAAATATTGGGATGGTAGAGACATTGAAATGTGATTGAAATGTACACTTTAAAGATCTGAGCAGTTCCCGCAAAATGTAAAAGTTCCTACATGTTTATGTAGAATTGAATAAACAGTCCTCTCAGTTTAGTGTAATATGATACTGTATAAAACAAAACCCAAGCATGTCCCTAATATTCACACAGGTCATTTGGGACTTCATTTGACTCTTATTACTGCTTATCTTGTGTTCATTTTTACATCTGCATGTCTGATGAACAGATATATCCCTTACTTTCTCCTGTAGAATACTAAACCTGGTGACCCGTCAGGGAGCTACATGGGCGAACACTCTGGGCTCAGTGGGTGAGTGCTTAAGTTACTGTCCATATGCTGTTTATATATTCCTCTTCTTCTTCTTCTTCCTCTTCTTTAGTATCTGTGTTAGCGCACCATGCGTACACACATTCACACCTAGGCACAGTTTAGAGTAGCCAATCCAGCTACCTAGCTGCATGGGGAATTTTGTTGCTAACTATATCAGGTTAAAAGTGGAAAAAGATATGATCATTTATCTTGGTTTAATTTTTTACATCACAAAAATGTGCAGTTTTTACAGGGATGTGTGAACTTTTATGTCCACTGTATTTAACAGGAAAAGTTCTGATGTCGATCAGATTAAAGATAAATGGGAAAAAATGTTAACTGTGTTAAGTGAGGTCTATAATGGCTGTTTTACACCCTGGGTAACTAAGGTTCTCCTTCCCCATGTTAATGTAGTTATGTTTTTTCTGTCCTTCCTTTTTTTGTTGTTTTGTTTTTTGTTTTGGTTCATGTGGTTCATCTCATGATTCATCATACATTTATCTAATGACCATCCTTTTTCTCTCTGTTTTGGTACTGCATAATGTTGCCCTGTACAAAAGCAAATATCATGAAATATTTGGAATAATAACTAAATTAATCATTTGTATCTTGTTTCCAGAGCAAAACTAACATAATGTGTGTTTGTATGTACATGCACAGCTCTATTATACAGTGTATTTGGTGTGATCATCGAAAAAACTAGAGGAGCAGAGGATGATCTCAACACCATGGCTGCTGGCACAATGACTGGTGTTCTCTACAAATCCCCAGGTAAGGAAAAAAGTTCCGAATTCCGAAAAAGTTGGGACAGTATGGAAAATGGTAATAAAAACAAACAGTAGTGATTGTAAATGTACTTTGACTTATAACGTATAAAGACAAGGTATTTGATGTTTTACCTAATCAACTGCATAGTTTTTTTTGAAGGTAAATTTTTTTTTAATTGATGCAAGCAACACATTCCAAAAAATTTCGGGATAGGGGCAATTTAGGACTATTAGTGATTTGACAAGTTGAAATAAGTAGGTGATGTGAAACAGGTGAGGCAATGGTCTAATCATAGTTTATAAGGAGCCTGCAAAAAAGGCTTAATCCTTCTAGATCAAGGATGGGTCGAGGCTCGCCAATCTGCCAACAGATGCGTCAGCGAATAATCCAACACTTTCAGAACAACATTTCCCAAAGACAAATCCATAGGATTTTGGGCATTTCACCTTCTATAGTGCACAGTATAATTAAACGATTAAAGAAATCTGGTCAAATCTCTGTGCGTAAAGGGCAAGGCCGAAAACTAATATCTCTGATCCCTTAGACATCACCGTCTTAAAAACCGTCAGGAGTCTGTAATGGATATCCTGACATAGGCTCGGGAATACTTTGGTAAACCTTTGTTAGTCAACACCATTCGCCGCTAAATCCACAGATGCAAGTTAAGGCTTTACTATGCAAAGCAGAAGCCATACATCACTGTCCTGAAATGCCACTGACTTCTCTGGGCTCGCTCTCATCTGAGATGGACAGTAGCACAGTGGAATCGTGTTTTGTGGTCCGATGAGTCAACATTTCAAATAGTTTTTGGAAAAAACAGTCGTCATGTTCTCCAGGCCAAAGAGGAAAAAGACCATCCAAGCTGTTATCAGCATCAGGTCCAAAAGCCAGCATCTGTCATGGTATGTGGGTGTGTCCGTGCCCATGTCATGGGTAACTTGCACATCTGTGAGGGCACCATTAATTCAGAAAAATGTGTACACATTTTGGAGCTACATATGCTGCTATCCAGAGCAGGACAACGCCAAACCACATTCTGCCCGGATTACAAGCGCATGGTTGCGTAAGCAGCGAGTGCGGGTGCTAGCATGGCCTGCCTACAGTCCTGACCTGTCTCCAATTGAGAGTGTGTGGTGCATGTGTGGAAGTGCAAAATAAGGGCACGACAGCTGAAAAAATGCATAATGGATGAATAAGGGAAAATTCCGCTTGCTAACCAACTGGTGTCTTCAGTGTCCAAACACTTAATAAGTGTTATTAAAAGAAAAGGTGACGTTACACAAGGGTAAACAGTCATCTGTCCCAACTTTTTTGGAGTGTATCGCAGTCATCAGAAATGAGTGTATATTTTCAAAAATAAATTAAATTCACAAAGTAAAACATCAAATACTGTGTTAATAATGTGTAATGTGTTTTCAGTGTAGTACAGGGTGAATTGAATTTTCAAATGATTCTTTGTTTTTGTTTTTTTGCATTTTCCATACTGTCCCAACTATTTCCTGCCAGGAAGAATGCAGAATCGAACAAGACCAAGGATAAAAAAGGTGGTACACAGCAATGATGTAAGCTGTGCTTTAGTGCTGAAACAGTGAGGTCTTGTGTAGTTGTGTATGAGTAATTGATAAGCATTTCCCTGGTGTTAATAATCTCCTTGATATGCTGCACACCTGAACTGGGATATGTTTTTCTGAGGAGGAAAATAAGTGTTTCACACATGTATTGAAAAAACTGCCACAAAAGCTGTGGTATTTTTGTTGATTCACTTTCATGGATAAACAAGCGGATGTAGATTTGAGGAAGCTGGCATGAAGAATAATATTTGCTATGTCATACAGTCATAGAGGGCTCATATTGTTAATAGGGGGAAATACTTGGGGATTTCGTGAGATCACTTGAAATTACACTGCTAAGGGGAAACACTAAGCCAAAACATGTGCTAAAATCGTCCCAGCTACACTTGAAGTTCACCTGAGAAAGTATCGTCTGGAACAGCACAGCTGACTGTCTCTCTCTCTCTCTCTCTCTCTCTCTCTCTCTCTCTATATATATATATATATATATATATATATATATATATATATATATATATATATATAATTACACAAACACAGTACATCACAAAAGTGAGTACACCCCTCACATTTTTGTAAATATTTGACTTTATCTTTTCATGTGACAACACTGAAGAAATGACACTTTGCTACAATGTAAAGTAGTGAGTGTACAGCTTGTATAACAGTGTAAATTTGCTGTCCCCTCAAAATAACAACACACAACCATTAATGTCTAAACTGCTGGCAACAAAAGTGAGTACACCCCTAAGTGAAAATGTCCAAATTGGGCCCAAAGTGTCAATATTTTGTGTGGCCACCATTATTTTCCAGCACTGCCTTAACCCTCTTGGGCATGGAGTTCACCAGAGCTTCACAGGTTGCCACTGGAGTCCTCTTCCACTCCTCCATGACGACATCACGGAGCTGGTGGATGTTAGAGACCTTGTGCTCCTCCACCTTCCGTTTGAAGATGCCCCACAGATGCTCAATAGGGTTTAGGTCTGGAGACATGCTTGGCCAGTCCATCACCTTCACCCTCAGCTTCTTTGGCAAGGCAGTGGTCGTCTTGGAGGTGTGTTTGGGGTCATTATCATGCTGGAATACTGCCCTGCCACCCAGTCTCCGAAGGGAGGGGATCATGCATCTTTAGAAGAGGCTTCCTTCTGGGACGACAGCCATGCAGACCAATTTGATGCAGTGTACGGCGTATGGTCTGAGCACTGACAGGCTGACCCCCCCACCCTTCAACCTCTGCAGCAATGCTGGCAGCACTCATACGTCTGTTTCCCAAAGACACCCTCTGGATATGATTGAGAGCACATGCACTCAACTTCTTTGGTCGACCATGGTGAGGCCTGTTCTGAGTGGAACCTGTCCTGTTAAACCGCTGTATGGTCTTCGCCACCATGCTGCAGCTCAGTGTCAGGGTCTTGGCAATCTTCTTATAGCCTAGGCCATCTTTATGTAGAGCAACAATTTTTTTTTTCAGATCCTCAGAGAGTTCTTTGCAATGAGGTGCCATGTTGAACTTCCAGTGACCAGTATGAGGGAGTGGGAGAGCGATGACACCAAATTTAACACACCTGCTCCCCATTCACACCTGAGACATTGTAACACTAACAAGTCACATGACACAGGGGAAGGAAAATGGCTAATTGGGCCCAATTTTGACATTTTCACTTAGGGGTGTACTCACTTTTGTTACCAGCGGTTTAGACATTAATGGCTGTGTGGTGTTATTTTGAGGGGGCAGTAAATTTACACTGTTACACAAGCTGTACACTCACTACTTTACATTGTAGCAAAGTGTCATTTCTTCAGTGTTGTCACATGAAAAGATATAATCAAATATTTACAAAAATGTGAGGGGTGTACTCACTTTTGTGATATCAGTCCCTTCTTCAATTTGTATGTTGTTTTGAAATTCAATTATTTTGTTTTTGCTATGTACTGAAGTCATTTGGGTTTAAGATCAAATTATGAATATGGGACTATAGATCAGAATTTCACCTTTTAATGTTTTTGATATTTACATCTAGATGTGTTACACCACTTGGAACATGGCACCTTTGGTGTCAGAGCAGCCAATTTTTTGGTGAGCAAAAGTATTGGAACAGATCATCTTAACGTATATAACGGGTCATATTTGGTTGCATATCCCTTGCCTGCATCAAGTCAGTGGCCCACTCCTTTGCAATGCTTTTCCAGGCTTGTACTTCAGCTTCTTTCAGTTGTTATTGGTTTTAGGGGATTTCTTCCTTCAGTCTCTTCAGGAGGTGAAATGCTGCTCAACTGGGTTAAGTTCTGGTCATTGACTTGGCCAGTCTAAAACCTTCAACTTTTTCCCTTGATTAAGTCCTCTGTTGTGTTGGCAGTGTGTTTTGGCTCGCTATCCTGTTACATGATGAAGTTCTTTCCAATAAGATTGGATGTAATTTGGCAGACAATGTTTCTGTAACCTTCTGAAATCATTCTGCTGCTATCATGAGTTACATCATCAATAAAGATTAGGGAGCCTGTTCCATAAGTATTGGCTATGCCTAATACTTGTGCAATGGCTCTGATCAATCTCCCCTCTTTTCACAGCTTCAAAATGGCTTGCTTTTCTCCCACATACTCTCTTGTTTTCATGTTGGTTTATCCTTTTTAACAACAAATGCAGTCTTCACAGACAAACCCCAGTGTTCAATCCAAGAATAGACATTCAGAGCTATTAATTGTTTAAACAATCAATCTAACGGGGGACACTTGGGCAACAAGATACACCTGTCAG
This sequence comes from Ictalurus punctatus, assembly GCF_001660625.3. NCBI lineage: Eukaryota > Metazoa > Chordata > Actinopteri > Siluriformes > Ictaluridae > Ictalurus > Ictalurus punctatus. The sequence continues at coordinate 11,594,763 of NC_030418.2, read as the reverse complement.
TCACATGTTCCAATATTTTTGATTGCTTGAAAATGGGTGGGTTCAAGTGCCATGCTGTAAGTTGTTTAAAATTATGTATATACACACAGTATCCTCCAATAATATTGGCACCCTTTGTAAATATGAGCAAAGAAGGCTGTGAAAAATTGTCAAAAACAAAAGTTTGATCTTTTGTTTAAAAAAATCTCAAAATACACTGCTCTCATGGATCTCAAACAACTGCAAAAAAAAAAAATACAGGTTTATCAAAAATAATATTTGTTAAATATTGATGTGGAACAATTATCGGCACCTTTTTAGTCAATACTTTGTTCTTATTTTTGGTTTCAAGTTGGGGACTGGGATGGCCATGGCAGGACCTTGATTTTGTGGTCATTAAACCATTTTTGTGTTTATTTTGATGCATGATCATTGTCCTGCTGGATGATCCAACCACGGCCCATTTTAAGCTTTCTGGCAGAGGCAGTCAGGTTTTCATTTAATATCAGTTGATATTTGATAGTCCATGATGCCATGTATCCTAACAAAATGTCAAGGTCCTCTGGCAGAAAAACATCTGAAAAACATTAAAGAGCCCCCACCATAATTAACCGTGGACATGAGGTACTTTTCCTTATTTCCTTAGTTTTCCTTTTACTTTACCTTACCTCTCTGTGTGTGCCAAAACCAACTCTGGAGTTTATTGCTAAAAAGCTCTATTTTGGTTTCATCTGACCATAGAACCCGATCCCATTTGAAATTCCAGTAGTGTCTGGCACACTGAAGACACTTGAGTTTGTATTTGGATGATGATAGAGGCTTTTTTCTTGAAACCCTTCCAAATAATTTGTGGTGATGTAGGTGACTTCGGATTGTAGTTTTGGAGACTTTCTGACCCCAAGACGCAACTAAGTTCTGCAATTCTCCAGCTGTGATCCTTGTAGATTTTTTGGCCACTCAAATAATCCTCTACACAGTGCGTTGAGACAATATAGACACGTCCAATTCCAGGTTGATTCATAACATTTCCAGTTGTCTGGAACTTGTTCCTAATTCCCTGATGGTGGAAATGGGCATTTTCAATGCTTTTGCTATATTCTTATAGCCACTTCCCATTTTGTGAAGCTCAACAACCTTTTACTGCACATCACAGCAATATTCCTTGATCTTACCCATTGTTATGAATGATTTGGGAGTTGAATGATGAAGGGAATTTGGCCTGTGTTTTACCTCATATTTAAACCCCTGTGACACAACAATTTCCTGTTCCTAGTCAACCAGGTGTACTAACAAAAATGTAAAATTTCAATGGGAATATACTTCAAATATATTTTTCTCATATAAATTCATAGGGGTGCCAATAATTGTTGCACACCTATATTTAACAAAGATATTCTTTGATAAACCTGTTTGTAATTGTTTGATATCCATGAGTGTGTGTGTGTGTGTGTGTGTGTGTGTGTGTGTGTATCTCATCACAGATGATCTAGTCACAGTACAGTTCCTGGCAGCTCAAACCAATCTGCCCATTTTTCTCTGACCTCTCTTATCAACAAGGTGTTTTCCACCCATAGAACTGTCACTCACTCATTTTTTTTGTTTGTCGCACCATCCTGTGTAAATTCTAGAGACTCTTGTGTGTGAAATTTCCAGGAGATCACCAGTTGAAATACTCAAACCAGGTGTTCTGGTACCAACATCCATGCCACAAACAAACATCTTTTCTACACCTCCTTTTATTCAGTCATGCATGTCTCTTTAAATACAGACGATATGCAAAAGATAAAAAGTTTTAGTGTAAATATAGTTGTTTATGCACACTGCCACTGGGGAACTGCCACAGGTATCATCACCTGCTGCTAGCCTCTAATTCATATAGCTATTGCTGAGGAACCACGGTTTTCTAACAAATCACAGCATTTGTGTTCAATAAACGATACCGGATTAAAATGGGATTCGAGTAGTTTGCTGCATTTCTGCCAATTCTTTTTAATATCCATTTTTATCGGTGATAATTAAACAGTGAGTAAAGTACACATCTTGGCTAATTATAGCTAATGCCGCTCTTCACGGATGTTTGTTTGACGGAAGTTTGTTGGGTGCTCTTATAGGTACAGTTTTTTCCTGGCTAGTCAGAATTGCCAGATTTAAAAATGTCAAATCTGTATCATGCAAAACCACTAAGAGCTCAGGAAAAAAATTAATCATGCACACGTGTTTTTTTATTTTTTATTTATTTATTTATTTATTAATGGAATTTTGTTCAGTATGAATGAAAGCAGTGATTCCTCTTCTCTAGAGCATTGCCACATAGGATAGATGAGGTGTCCGAGTTTAATTTAATTAAATATAAATTTTTATATGAAACGCGGAGATGATTAATAATAGAGTTGTTGTTATTATTATTCATATTTTATTGTAGTTGGTGAAGCCCAAGCTCATTGCAGGGGAGCTGGGCTTCTTAGAAGTTGGTAGAAAGCAATTCTGCTGTCCTGCACAGGGAGCTAGTGTTTGCCAGTCAGCTGAAAGGAGAGGCCAAAGTTCCAATTCGGATAAGTCTGTGATGAGAGCCACGAACAGCGCAGCAGATTTGTCTTTGACCTCAGCAACTTCCTCAGTCAGTCTGTGCTTTTATCACAAGTGTGGACTTGTATAAACAGGTTAAAGTTCGCTTTTTGCTCTGACATGCCATCCAAAACAGCGTGAATTCTTTTTGGTTTTTTCCCTAGTAAAGGGAGGAAACTTCTAGAAAGTACAGTAGTTAAGCTGTTAAGCCCTTTTTATAAGCTCCTTAGAGGTTTTATATTTTTAAAATTTTTTTTATTTTTATTTATTTAAAACAAACATCATCAAGGTGAATGTCTTTTAGAGTGAATGATGCATACTTGGAACGTTTCTTTGTTTTTGACATCAGATGACAGCTGAGTAAACAGATGTGCAGGTGCATGGAGACGTGGTGAACTATTGATTAGTACTGAGGGATTTTGGGGGATTGGTGGAGGGGGTGGACTACTGGTTAAAAGAAATTTGATGCTATGTTTAAGGTAGATTTAGGGGAAATGTAGGGCGCTGTTTGTAGTTTAGAACGCAGTTTATTGTTAAGGGTTATTGAAGAAAAATAGGGGTTCTATATCCTCTTTAACATTCCTCTGTGTAGACATAGATCAGTGATCTGCTGCCAAATGGTAAGAGTTTTACAAAATAAATAGACCACCAATAGTGTAAATGTATCTTTTGGTAAATAATCCCAAACATGTATATTCCATTTTTAGTCATTATATATTAGATTGACTTTGTTGTTAGCAGACACGATTTGCTGTAGGCCTGATTTATTTGCCTGTAGACCTGATGGTGTGCACTCTCAAGGTCCACCACTAATGGCTGCACAGAATTGGGGATAAAATAAGTAGAGGCTTGAAGGCATTACATAGCTCTTGGGTCATCCAACAGTTATCAGGACTCCCCCAGTGGTGGGTGTGGAGCACATGAAGCGCTACTTGAGAACTCTATCAGACTTTATCCCACTGCATTTAAGTAAGTAAAGAACTCTGGCTAGCTAAACTCTTTCTCCTGCACCTCTGACGCTGGTGTTCGAGATGATAGAGGCACTGAGTCAATTTGACAGGCTACAGCTATCCAATGAACATGTCAGTAAATGGCCAAAAAGACCTTGATTAACTTTTTAGCTGTGACATTGTCACCTGACTCAAGATAATTGGGTTAAATCTTGTGGTTAATTGTATTAAACCATTCACTCTCTTAGTTGTGTTTCCAATGCCTGGTTTTATTTTTATGCCTCCATTGCTAGTTGGTGAAGGCATTGTTTTTTCGGGTTGTCCATGTGTCCGTCCATCCACAATTCTACTTAGCATGATATCTCTAAAGTGAGTGATTGAATATTAGATTTTGGAATTAATCCAAACAGGGTCAAGGTAACAGCAAGATGAAATGTCAGAAATGTTTTTCTAAATAGTTCTTTTGAAGATTATAGTGTTTGAAGTATATTTCTAAGGATATTTGAGGCAAACAAGGACTAGACATTTTAGCGGTGGAGGCATGTCTATCAACACTGTTCACGTTGACATTGAGTTCTCCTTGTTAGAAATAATCATCTATTAAAATGGTTAAAATACTGGGGTGATCCTTCAAATACAGTGGGGTATTTTGTGTTTTGCATTTTGCAGGGGGTTTGCGTGGAGCAGTTCGAGGAGGCGTGGTCGGCTTTGCTTTATCAGGACTGTACGCCTTGTACAATAACTGGGATCATCTGAAAGGCGGCACCTCCACTCGCTACTGAGAAAACCAGGACGAGAGTAGACATTTTGCACTGTTAGATGTCATAGCCTGGTATTTGGGTCAATCCTAAGGAATGACCGCTTCATATCATATTCATTCATATTAGATTTCATCAAGATTAAAAGGTCCACTTAATGCAAATGGTTCATTTCCATGAACTATAAACAGCTGATTTGTGTGTAACCTGTTCTTGATTGATTTGTCTTTTTTTCCCCCCATGGAGTACATAGAATTGAGTGCAAGACTGTTATAAAGAAACCAAAAGGGCATTAAATGCAAGTTAGGAATAGGTTAATGAATTGTATGAATATGTAATGTGGATTTGTATATAAACTGAGACTTGGTACTGTACATTTTTAATATTTCAACCATAAACCAGGGAGAGTAAATCTTTTGCAACTGTGTTGTATTCTGTGGTTCACTATTTTATTTACAAAATGAGTAATGTTGGGGTTTTTTTTGTACCTAACTTAGTGAACTGTTGCACTTTGTCAAGACTTGTTATAATTACATGTAATAATAACTGATTTACCTTTAATTTCTCTGAACTGTGCTAATATGCTAATAAATACAAAAGAGCTTGTTTTATGTAAACTATTGAGTCAGATATCAGTAATAATTATTCCACATTTAAAAGCCCATGTTTGTTAAAAATATAGGATAATGGAATAAATCAAGGAGAACTGGCTGAAACTGTTCTACTACTATCAGTTGGACTTGACAGTCAGATTAACTTGTTTTGGAGACATGACTTCAGTGTATACATAATTATCGAGGCCTTCTGCCAAGTTTTCAGTCTTCTAATGGCTTTCTGTATCAGCACAACATGTAATAAGGAGGAAATTGCCTTGACGTTATAAACTAAGCACAATGCATTGTAAGTATAAAATGATATCTCCTGAAAACAACAAAAATATAGATCTCACACAAAGTACACCATACACAGATAAATTATTAATTTTTATAATTACAGAGAATAAAGTATATATTATATTTTATTGGACATTGACACAAGCCATGATTCAGAGCTTTTTAAGACTTATTACAAGGGGGAAAATTACAGTTATGTGTTTTGTACCAAGCCGTGTGTCATTAAATGAATAGTTTATACACAAAAGCAGTAAGAAAAAAAAACCTTGAGTTAATTCTGGACGTTACATTTGTGTCTGAAGTTTGTTGTTGTTTTTCAGTGTGGGAACAAAATCCAAGTCAAAATCATCAGATATGTCAAAACTGACTATTTGGGACATTGTTAATGAGTCTATATTGGTCACAATTACATTACAGCACAGTGAAATTCTTTTCTTTGCATACCCCAGCATGTCAGGAAGCTGGGGTCAGAGTGCAGGGTCAGCCATGATACAGCACCCCTGGAGTAGAGAGGGTTAAGGGCCTTGCTCAAGGACCCAACAGTGGCAGCTTGGCACTCATGAACTCATGACCTTCTGATCAATAACCAAGAACCTTAACCGTCAAGTCACCTAAGAACCAAAATGCCCTGGTGAGATCAACAATGGCAAATGGCCTGACACTAGTCGATGATTCATGACTTTGTCATACAGAATGTAAACACAGATGTCTACCATAAAGAGAATAGTACCTAGTCATGAACTCTGTTTTATAGCAAGGTACAGATCTCTAGTTTGCTGAAAAGGACAGTTGAGCTGAGACAGTTTGGGGGAAAAGGATTCATTCATTCAGCTTCTGAAACCACTCCATCTAGGTCAATCAGTGTGAAACCTTATTCCATAACAGTGGGTATGAGATGGGGATACACCATGGCTAAGACACCAGTCCATCACAGGATACCATACACACACACACACACCCCTAGGGACAATTTAACATACCCAATCCATCTACTGGCATATATTTGGAAAGAAACCAGAGCACCCCGAGGAAACCCACAAGGATATGGGGACAACATGCAAAACTCCATGTACACAGTAACCAGATTGAACAGAGCAGCTACCTGCTGCACCACTAAGGCCATCCAGATTCATAGAGATTCAAAGAGATTCATAGATTGCTATATAATACACCTGATGTAGATGTGGATATTCTTGGATCAAAGCAGATATTTAACAGCCAATTTCCACGACCTACACAGTCCCTTACTAAGCCAAGCAAACAATAATGCCCTTGACTAATGTTCAAGCTTCACACAGTAGTGGTACACAACCTATTTTTTTTTTTTTTTTTAACTGAGTTACAACAAACAGTGAAGGGAAATGAGAACAGAAACCGAGAATTGCATTTCCAGAAACTAGAAACAGCTTACTTGTGTGCACTTTCTTTTCTTGACAAGTTTTTTTTCCACCATGATTTTTTTTTCCAATAAAGTTTTATTGAGAAGAAAAGCAAACTGACTGACACATAGCAACAATCATTCACAGTTTTTTTCTTTTTTTGCTAACAAAATTAAAAAGTACAAACACCGAAAACAAACCCACTGAGAAATGGAACTGAGGCATCAGGAATCCCAAATACAGCAATCAATGGGCAAGGTTTTAAATCTACCCTGAGAATAGTGGACATGACGGTAAAGAAACCAGACCAAAAACCATGGAGATCAGGGCAGAAGAAAAACATATGGCCAAGATGACAGGGAGAGCCATGGCATTTATCACACTTGTCCTCTACATCCAGATATATTACAGAGAGTCTCGACAAGAAGTGGTAGACTGTACCCTCTCTATAGCATGTTCCCAACACACTTCACTTATCAGTACTCCTAACTCCGTTTCCCACGCATTCTTAATTTTGGTGCTCGGCTCACTACCTAGTGCCAGAATAAAATCATAAATCCTAGAAATCATTCCTCTCTGATGTGGATTGTTTGAAAACAAGCTTTCCCAAGCCTGTTCGGGAGGCGCAGAGTTCAAATTAGGAAAACATCTAGAAACGAAATTCCGAATTTGAAAATAACGAAAGAGATGAGTCACAGGGAGGTCATAAGTAGATGACAGATTGGCAAAGCTATCACAGACACCATCAGCATACAGATTTCTAACTTGTTTACCCCATGATTGAAATACAGTCAGGTCCATAAGTATTTGGACAATGACATAACTTTCATAAATTTGCCTCTAAACTACTACAATGGATTTGAAATGAAGCAATCAAGATGTGATTGACGTGTAAATTTTCAGCTTTAATTCAAGGGGTTTAAAAAAAGTATTGCATGTAGTCTTTTAGGAATTACAGTTTTTTTACACAGTCCCTCAAGTTACACAGGCTCAAAAGTAATTGGACAAACTAACAATAATAAGTCTAAGGATTATTTTTAATACTTGGATGCAGATCCTTTGCAGTCAATGACTACCTGAAGTCTGGAACCTGTAAACATCAAACCCGTGGAACAATGCTGAGTTTCCTCCCTTGAGATGCTTTGCCAGGCCTTTGCTATAGCCATCTTCAGTTATCTGTCTGCCTTTAGTTTTGTTTTCAGTAAGTGAAAAGCATGCTCAATTGGGTTGAGGTCTGGTGACTGACTCGGCTATTTAAAAACTTTCTTTGCCTTAAGAAGCTCTTGGGGTGCTATCGTGGTATGTCTGTACTGTGAAGCGCCATCCTATCAGTGTTGCAGCATTTGACTGAATCTGAGCAAAAAGTAAAGCTCTAAACACTTCAGAATTTATCCTGCTACTTCTATCAGCAGTCACATCATCAATAAACACCAGTGGTCCAGTTCCATTGGCAGTCATACATGTCCATGCTATAACACTTCCTCCACCGTGTTTGACAGATAATGTGTTGAGCCCTTCATTTCCTTCTCCATACTCTTCTCTTCCCATAATTCTGGTACAAGTTAGTCTTGGTTTCATCTGTCCAAAGAATCTTGTTCCAGAACTGTTCAGGCTTTTTTATTTTTTTAGATGTTTTCTAGCAATGTTTAACCTGGCTTTTCTGTTCTTGAGTGTTACCAGTGGTTTACATCTTGAGGTTAACCATCTGTATTTATATTCATGAAGGTGTCTCTTGATTGTAGACTTTGACAATAATACTCCTACCTCCTTCAGTGGGCATGACTTGACTTGACTAGAGGTAAAGTGGTTTTCTTCAACAAGGAAAGAATTCTGTGATCCTTCACTTTAGTTGTCTTCCGTGGTCTTCCAAGCATTTGGTGTTACTGAACTCACCAGTGCAATCCTTCTTTTTAAGAATGTACCAAATTGTTGATTTGGGCACTCCAAAGGTTTCTACTTTCTGATAGGTCCATTTTGTTTTTGTTAGCCTAATGATGGCCTCCTTCACTTGCATCAACACCTCTATGGACAACATATTGCGAGTTCCTATGAACAAATGCAAGTTCAACGGTTTTGAATCAACTCCAGACCTTTTATCTCCTTAATGTCATGAAATAAAGAGGAAATAGGCCACACTTATGTAAGAAAAAAATTAGAAGAAATAAAATGGCTGTAATTCCTAAACGATTAATGCAATATTTTTTGTTAATAACCCGAAATTCTACACTTCAGTCACATCTTGATTGCTTCATGCATTTCAAATCCATTGTGGTGGTGTACAGAGGCAAAATTACAAAAAATCATGTCACTGACCAAATACTTATGGACATGACTTATACAACTGAGTACAAAACTTTTTGAAAATGAAGAAGCCAACAGGGCATTTAATGCAAATCGAGGATAGGGAAATGAAATCATATGAACATGTGGGTTTGTATATAAACTGAAACTTTGAGGCATGTACATTATTTTTTCAAAAAGAAACCAGGGAGAGAACAATCTTTTACAACTGTGTGGTATTCTGTGGTTCCCCTTTTTATTTACAAAATGAGTGGGGTTTTTTCCATGTTCCTGACTTTGTAACTAAGACTTGTTATAGTAAACAAGTCATAAGGTTTTTTTTTTTTTTTTTTTAAATTATTATTTCTCTGAATTCTATGTAATTTCCATGCTAATAAATACAAATAAGCCTGTTTTACATAAATCAAGTGGATATATTCACTGGATGGATATTAAACAAAAAACAAACGTCCAAATACTTACTCGCTCCTAGAAGAGTACAGAAAATGAAACTGATACTTCACCAATCCACATGAGCAAAAAAGAAAACAAGTATTACAAGTTTTTTTTACTGTGTTTTAACATATTTATTAAGATTATGGGACAGGAAGTAGAGAATAGAAAGCATGAGCAATAATACTCCAAATAGCATAGGTATAGGATGCGTTTGTGATGCATTTGTGCATGTAGTGACGTACTTCAGAATTCGACAATCAGTTTAAGAAGGGACCACAATGAAACAGACATAAAAGTGGTATGTTTCCTATTTTATTACTACGTATTGCACTAAACCCTCTGGGAAAGTTTAAATGTGCTCTTAAAGTTTCTTGGTAAATCTGCTTAGCATTTTATATTTGCTTTATTAATCTACTGCACACAGCTATGTCTTCTGAAGTCCATACTATCTAGAGCAAAATAGCTTTGAAAACCATTCACGGCGACAGAAGCAGAAAAGAAAAGGGGTGGGTGGGGGGGTATAATGTAATAAATTTTCTAATCCAAGTTTGCCACACTGTATTCAGGAATTACTGTAGGGTGTCCGCTCAATCTAAACCACAGTAAAGTAGCACAACACAAAGGGACATTTATAATAAACAAACTGATTCCCCAATAACTTGTGGCAAACCTTAAACACAAAGATAAGCAGTTACGAAAATATAAATTGTGTGGAATATTGTTCTGTTCATTTATCCATTTTATTTTTAGATGTCTGCTCCTTGCCATTAGATGCCATTTTAACAAGCAATTTCAGCTTCCATACTTGAAAACTAGATCTGGTCAACAATCCAGGATCATTTCATATTACTTTTATTAAACAAAAACAAAACAAAAAAAGGACACCGACATGTTTAATTATTTAATGTATGATTTTAAAAATAATGAAGCTGATCAAGAATTTCTCAACACATCATCTAAGTTTCTTCCCCATAACTCAATCCCTCCACCTCAAAGAATGTTTTTCCTTCACACAAATCAGGCTCAACCATTCTTTTATAATCTTTATACATAATAAATTTGTTTCACTGAATCAGCATTGCACTTTCTGCACAAATATTACCATGGATTTCCTGGTTTAGTTGAAGATCACAATCTGTTAGGAGATAGCTGCTTGGAAAGCCTTATTCTCTCCTGAGAGCACTGTGTTAAGCAAATACTTATTGAACAACTAAAATAAAAAGAAATAGAATAGTTAAAGAGAGACCTTAGATCCTATAGAAATGTGAAAATAAGGCAACAAAACTTTGTGGCAGATGATCAGCAATTCAGTAAGTCCACCAAAGGGTTGCTGAATAGGACTCGGTTTTCACATCTGAAAAACAAGTTATTTTATTTCAGAAATTCCCTTTTCAACCAAAATGGAAATTGGAATTCCCTGTTTCGTAAACAGCGCAAACTCTCACCTGTATAGGCGTGTGATGTAGCCACTTCTCCTTGTCCACATCAAGCTTGAGACAGGAAAATAAGTCACATACATTGGGAAGACCGAGTTTGTCCTGTAAAACGGGGGGGGGGGGGGGGGCACGACAATTTTTTAAAAATCAGCTTCATACAACAATGAAAATTCAGTTGATTTTACAGTGAATTCCAAGGCACTTCTCAACAGAGAGCAGACTTCTGCCCTACCTGCATGCTGGCCCTCTTGCGTAGGAGCCATTTGTCCTCTTCAGTGTCTGGCTCTGGTGTGTTTTGCTTGCTGGAGTTCTCGGTGCATTTTTCAGGCAGCACCCAATTCTCAGGTTTCAGGGCTTTATGAAAGGGACTCTCAGAATCTCTGAGCAAATTAATGTGTGGGCGCTTCTCGTCATGAGTGGCTTTTTCTATACCCTCAAGCTTGCATGGAGAAACCCAGCCTGATAGAGAGGACAGATACGGAGCTTCTATTCTTTTGCCAGGATGGAGCCAGGCGTCCAGGATGGCCTGCACCTTCTGCTCCTGTTGCTGTAACATGGCTGGTTTTTTGGTGGCATTCTTGTCCATGGGCACACCATTCTTGTCTCTGCCCTCTTTCTTAAGGAGCCAAGCACTCAGAGCCTCCTTCCCGCAGTTGGTATCACACACACACTGAGCATAGCTGGAACACATCTCGTTGGCTTTGCAGTTATTTTCTATAGGGATGACCTGCTGGAGCCAAACCTCCACTGGATCAGGACTCACAGAAGAAAGAGTGGGAGCAGTGGGAGTAGAGGCACCTGAAGACAGGGGAGTTTTCAGACACTTGAGCTTTCCCAGATTCTCAATCTCCACCGCCTTGACCTGTGAGGTGCAGCATGAGCCACAGTCTGACGTTGGGAGCCATTCACTGGGGGAGAAAATCTCATGGAAGGGTTTGAACACCTGCTTCCACTGCTCTGCATCTGAAAGAGGGCTGGTCTTGATTGACTTGCTGGTTTTAGGGGTGATGAGCCAGTCATCGAGAGCCTCAGTGTTATCAGTCTCCTCATCATTCTCCATTTGGACTCCCTCAACTTCCCCTTCCAGGAAGTCACTCTCCTCAATCTTCTCGATGGAGAAAGCTGAGCTGTTGGTGCTGACATTGCTGTTGGTTCGCTCACGTGCAGGTGACTTCTCCTTCAGGAGCCACACCTCTAGATCTTTGAGCTGACCCCAGGCCTTCTGGAAGTCAAAGGGGACAAGTGGGCAATGTGCCTAGAAGAAAAGAGAACAGTGAAAATTAACCGGCCTTTTTCCTGTGGCAACAATCTTAGCAATTTGTCTTGCAAATCTTGTGGCATCTCTTTATTTTAGCTGGAAGGTTTAAAGAATCCAGGCGTAACTAGTAACTGAAAATTTCAACACGATGTTAAACGACTCCCAATAGCACGACAGTCTCGCCCAGAAGAGAATGGAAATGGACTTCATGTCATCTCAGTGAGTTTTTCCTCCTTAGCGATTACTCTAAATCCAAATCTGGATTTCTGCAAAGCTAGTTTGTAACAATGTCCATTGTTAAAAGCACTATAAATAAACTACATGGAAGGGAATTAAACTGAATGAATGGGAGGAAGCTAGTGAAAAGACCTAAATACCACAAGATTTGGTTTATGACGGACAAAATCTTGCTTTCATTTTAACTTGAACGTGACAAATATTGAGTGGATGGAGCCACAGCTTATCATTTGTCTGCTTACATTACTGCAAGCAGTACATTACCCCTTGCTGCTGCACTGTGAGCAATAAAATGACCTCTACACATCCTGTTTTAAGGTTTAAAAACTCCTGTGAAAGCTAGCTGTGCATTGTAGTTTCACAATAAGAGGCTGAAATCTCCCTGATTCCCAAAAACCCAGCACATACACTTCGGCAGTTACAGTACATACAGTTGATTCTGTGACAGGATTCCTGTGACTACTCATAACATTTTGTCCTCCCTACAGGGGTCCCAGCTATCCCTGAACACTTTTTATATGCATGTTTATCTTTTATGCTTTTGATAAAGTGTGTTTGTACTAGCACTCGGTGCTTTGCAATACTGAATTCCTATGGACAATCGGATGTACCTGAACTGTAGTGACATCCACATCCCCTCATGAATCTCAAACTGATGATATTCATATGGTCTCAATAGCTTATTTCAAAGTACCCAAATGCCAGACTTTGTGCATAACCAACATTAGCCACGTTAAATAACTTAGCATACATTTTCTATGGTTAAATGTTTCCAGTTAACATATCCTCCGATTAGGACCATATTTTGGCATATTGGACAAAGGTGGATTCAAATTATTAAGCCCATTTCTCAAAATCACAAACCAATGTAATACATGGCAGTTTCAAATTAGTTTTGTGCTGAAATAAAGCAAAAGTATCTGTTCTTAAAAATAATGGCCCTCGGCTAATAATTTATTTTAAAAGGTCAGCTGAAAATATCTGAAACATTAATGCAACATGCCAAGTAACCAGAACTCACCTGAAGTTTCTCTTTAGGGGTTAACAGCCAATCCTGAGGGTCAGTACTGGACTGGTAGCCAATTGGAGCACTGGTCACATGACTGCTGGTGAGTAGCCATTGGGCAAGTGGGCCTCCCCAATCTTGAGCCAGCTTCTGTAGAAGCAAAACAACCAGGCTGTTCACACAAACATGAAGAGGTGGGACAACCCAAAAAGTAGCTACACCAGACACATTCTGCTACAGAAACCTGTAAACGGTAAAAGGACAAACCTGTCTCTTTGCAGTGACGGGGCAGTTCTGTACAAGCCAAGTTTCCTCAGCAGAGCTTGATCTTGGACTGGTTAGGTTGGAGATGGAGGTATTCAACATCTGCTGAAGTAATGAATGATAGGACAGTTCAAAGAAGCACATTCAATTCCTGTTTTCAAAAAAAAAAAAAAAAAAAAAAAAAAAAAAAAGACGACTAGCAGCGAGTGTGTTAATCAAAACTTCTGGACAAACCTGAGTGGAAATGGTCCCAAAGGAGGTAATGGCTTGGCGCAAGGAGCGCACGTCCGCTTCAAAACTCATCTCTGGCGTTTCCTCGGGACTCAGATTCAGACCCGAAAACCTGCACAGGGCACAAGAGTGGGAACTCTTAAGCTCCTTGCCTCCAACATATATATCTTATGACGAAGCATTATAGCATGGGAAATGACGCTTAAACCACTAGTGCTGCTACTGAATATTCTGCCTTGTAAACAATAATTTAGGCAGGTGGAGCAAACATGTCAGCTAAAGCAAAGGCTTCGAAAGAATGCAGTGTGAGCTAGGGCTTACTTTTCCAGGCAGCTAGTAAGCTGGCTGGCAAGGTTGCTGCTGTTGGAATTTTGCAGTTGATGGATAAGGATGTCAAACTGGCCCCGGAGCTACAGCCAAAAAAAAAAAAAAAAAAAAAATTGTAATTAATTAATTAATTAATTAATTAATTAATTAATTAATTAATTAATTAATAAACAAACAAACAAACAAACAAACAAACAACAGCACCAAGAACATTATTATCTACAATACTAGAGTTTAGCATCAAATCTAGAACAGAACAAACTGCAAAATCTCTCAAGCTTAACACATTACCATGTCTGACCAGTACATCATTACCTACAATCTTACATATCAGGTTCAAGAGAACCTGTCGTGTATGCGTGTCAGTGATTAACGGACCCAATGGAGCTGCTGTAACTGCTGCTGCAGAGCTTCTGCCTTCAGGTGCTCCAACAGGTCGATTTGCTCCAGCAGCCAAACCTCCCGCGAGCGCAGCGTCTCCAAATGCCTGCTGATACAGCTGTGCAGCTGGGACTTCACCTGAACAGAAACAGTGTTTCACAGGAATTTAGAATAAGCAAATAAAAGTAATGGAAACAAAGTGTAAATATAGAAGAAAAAGAAAAAATGAGTATATCCCACTCTGTCTCACACATACAGTAACCAGTGTGATTACAGACCACTCGCAAGCCTTGTTTTCTGTAGTAAACTAAATGTTGCGGATTTATTACATACAATCCCACCATCACCAAAATTTCTATTAAAAATCATCTTGGTTCAGTGAAGATTTAAAAATAAAAAATAAAAACAACCTCTTCCATTACAGAAATACCTAGCTTTCCTCCAGTTCCAGATATGATGGGTTTATGAAGAAATATGACAAGTCTCAGCTGAGCTAAGTGGTCAAGAATTCACCCCAGGAGAAATGTGTACTAGTCAAAAGCAATAGGGAACATGAAGCGAAATATTCGCCTACATCCTATTTATACAAGGAGGATCGAGGACTCTCCGTGGGTGTCACGTTAACCTCTTGACCACGTGCTGTGAATAAATCTTACAATTGTTAGCATGAGGTAGCAATTATTAACCAATGCCAAGCCACAAAGGTACTGTCATGTCATCCTAACACACAAGTCTCAGTGGACTTGCACCACGTGATACAGCATGCATGAGGGTGTGGGAGAAATGGTGGTTATCGCGTCATTTGCTGTGTGCTTCTGATAAAAATGCCCCGTTCTCTGGCTGCATCACAAAGGATTAGCCAAAGACATAATAAACAACAGTGTTTACAGCAGAAAGCACAAAATACCAGGCAGTTAAGCTGAAGAAAAGAAAAAGAAAAAAAAAAAGAAAAGAAAAAAAAAAAAAAAAAAAAAGACAGACACTGAACAATGCACAATCAAAAACAGTGATAAAGGAGAGGCTTGAGTAAGAATCAGCATAATGAAAGGCTTAAACTGCAGAGACAGCAGTGGATTTAAGACTTGCTTCAAGCCTCTCACCTCTCTAGAGTTCCCCCTGAGCTGGACCTCAGCTTTAATCACTCCAGCGATGGCCTCCTCCAGCTGCACCCGAGCCTGAACACACTGCCGGAGGGCCATGCTCTCTCGCTCTCCCGCTGGGGACATGCTGCAGGAAAACAAGCTCATTATTTACATTCTGCTTTTACCTGTTCATCAGTAAAACGATCAAGTTCTGTTGAAAGCGAACCAGTTTCTCTCCTATAATACAACAGGACAGCTCATATTCAGGCCCTGAAACATCTACCACATACTGCTATATACACCTGCACTTATCTGTTATAACTGTCCATCAGCAGTGATCCAGTTTACGAAACTAACAGGCTAAAGACAACACAATATCCAGTAGTGCAGACTAAATTTCATTTAAAAATAAGAAGCTGGCAAGCAGAAAACACACAAGATTTATTGCTGAGATAAAATGGTGTTTGAAAACTGCAAAAGGTCAAAGACAAATTTAAGTTCACCAATTATATAATTTATATTTCTGTTTGCAGGACATCCTGATGTGTTTTTTTAGCTTCATTTTATTGACTAGAAAGATGAATAAATCTGTTTGAACAAGAGAAACTTTTACAAATGCTCTATAATCTGAAACTGTAAATAAAGAGGCAAAAACAAGCCATTTTCTCAAAACAGCCCTTCTTTTAAAAGGGATTTTCCCATAAAAGACTGATACAGCTTTGTTGATTAGAATCCCCTTTCAAAACAGATGTTAGTGACTATAAAAAGTAAATTCTTACTTTCTTTTTAAAATATTAACATTTGTGCATGTTTGAGTTTTAACACCATGCCAGCTTCTATAGCTATCCTCATGGCGAGAAATGTCCAAGACTCTATATAAAAAAGGTTTTTAAATATATATTTTTTCTTAAAAACTCTAAAATTACATTAGGTTTAACTTTGTTTAAAATTTCTTAAAGAGTGTTGACTGAATAAGGAAGGTTTCTCAAGGGGTTAAGACCAGTACAGTCTAATAAAACATGTTTCAAGGATAATGGATTCTGGAAGAGGTACAT
This sequence comes from Ictalurus punctatus, assembly GCF_001660625.3. Taxonomy (NCBI): domain Eukaryota; kingdom Metazoa; phylum Chordata; class Actinopteri; order Siluriformes; family Ictaluridae; genus Ictalurus; species Ictalurus punctatus. The sequence goes on along the minus strand of NC_030418.2, from coordinate 11,578,226 downwards.
GTTGGAGAGTCGTCTCCTAATAAACCTGTCATCCTGGACTGAGCATTTGTGTAAAAGGAAATGAAAGGAAAGGAAGGAGGGGCAGAAGGCTTTTTGAAGCAAAGGCTTGAGTACACAAGGACGAAGCGAAATCAAACCATAATGTTAACGCTAATGTTTCCAACTCTGAGTTTCATTAAAATACCAAGTTAAACACTGACCCTGGAGCGATTTCTAACGCAGTTTCTCTCAGAACAAAGCAACTGAACCGGTTGTGAAGCCGCTGGTGAACCGGCTTTACAGTTTAGCAGACTAGCTACAAAACTCAAAGTTCATTTAATTCAACCTTTAGTATCAGTCCACTGAGTGACGGTTCCGTTTCACCATGAACACTCGTGTGACAGTAATAACGTTAGTGACAGTAATAATGAAAGTTAACGTGTGTTCACAGATAAATTCCTAATAAAGTCTAGAAAAAGCAGGGCTCCACGCAGAGGCCTAACGCCGAGGTGTCGGTGTGGAGTAACAATAGATCATTATTGACTCATACCTCGTTTACTCAATCCGCTCAGTGACTCACAACCGAAATCCCTCAACGATGTTTTGTCTCCAATAATCCTAAAATACAGCTCTAACGAATGATTTATACAGCCACTACGGTCTCAAGGATGACCCCTCCTTAAAGTGCTCCTACATCGTAAGACCCGCCCCTTATGCGTAGGATTGGCTTGTGCGCTTGTACTCCTTCACAGTCACAGCCAATCATAGAGCGGGAAAGGAAATTCGTCGCAATACGGTGCGAGGTGGAAAAGTTATCTCGCGCGGCCCGCAGCTACGTCACCAGTGACACGGAGCGGCCTCCACAAGCATTGTTCCATTTCGCACGTACACCCGGGTTGCCAGGTCTGCACTTCCTACAGCAAAATTCACACCGCTTTTAAACACGTACAAAACAGCAAATTTATAAAAATACGATTTTGTTAAGCCGCTGGTATCATTGTTTTTGTTTTTTTACGCGTACGCTAACGTATGCGCAGAGTCTTACGCATAGCCTTTCTAAGTATACTCCTTTTGACATGTACACGTGCACAGACGGTTGGGAGATGCGCATTGGGATAACCCGCACTACCCCTCCTAGAGTCAGTGCTGAGCACTGAAGCAGGTCTTTTGGTGTGAAAGACGACAAAGAACAACAACACGAAGAACAATGCTAGGGCAATCTCTCGCCACGATTAACACCATATACAAATCCTTATACTCAAAGGCTAGGATTATATAAATGCGGGTAATTTCTAACCTGCATTCGTTTCCATCTCTTCCGCTTATTCTTCAACTACCTTGAGATTCAACGGCCCTGGTTACTGTTGCCACCTTGTGGAACATCTAAACCGTGCATAAGAATTAAATGCGCATGTGCGACCTGCGCGAGCTCTACTGATGACGTCACGTGTAAAAAGTAAAGTATACGTTCTACTTTACACAGACCTGGCAACCTTGAGCAAAGGCACAATGCGGAAGCCAGGCAGTGAATCTGCTGAGCTGGCCAAGCGAAAGTTCTGAGTAAACAAGAAAAGAAAACACTTTCACAACATTTTACCGGCGTGAGTAAAAGCAGTGGAGGAAAAGAAAATCATACATTTAAGTTGACGTTAAAATCTAGCATCATGCTAATCATGACCTGATTCTCCGGTTAAACAGGGCACAATTGACAGAATTAGGTTTGACGGATTTTTTTCCTCAAAACAATAAATACTATACAATAATCTTGCATCATTAACACATAATATTAACGAAAAGTCCGTAAAAATAATCCAGTGTTAAAGTGTGCGCGAGCCTGCAGGGTTTACAATAGCCGCATTAGCTAACTCAGTCATCGAACGGTAATATCGGGAAGAATCTAAAAGCACAGTGCAACAGCGGAGTATTTAAATAAATAAGACTTACCTATAATCTTTCATGTAGATCAATTTGTGTTTGGATGACATGTAAACGTATTTTTATGAAAAAGGTGTCGTACGGCGGGGGAGAGGCAAAAACACGAGCCGGCAACTCGCTGTCAAGCGTGCTCTGTAACTTAAAAAAAAAATGGTTCCGTTAGATTAGCGCGGATTCATAAACATACGCAGTTCCAAGGTAATAGAGGAAACGGTTACATGTATTATATATGAATCGAATCATGATAAGTCCCTTTTATAACGTCATTGTCTCGCGATACTGCCGTCACTTCTTCTTCTTCGGCTTAATAATGCGCACTAGTAAACGACTCACTGCTTCCTCTTGGCAATAAGCGGTATGACAGCATTGCAGTTGCCAGATAAAGATAAATAAATAAAGCCATTTATTGATTCATTCATTAATTAGAGAAATATTTAGGTACTGGAGAGTGGTTCTTTTTTTCAGCGGTATGTCCACAATTACAAAAGACAGTGTTTCTCCTTCTGAAGTGCACTGATTTTGACAGCAGCCGCAACTTATGTTTTGGCCAGGTCAAGTCCAAATTATAGTGAGGAAGAAAAAAAATAAATGTAAAATGAAATAGCAACTGTTTAAAGACTTTACAAATAGAGTTAGCTGACATTTTAAGAATTGGGTTTTTTTTCCTAGTCTGTACTGACTGACTGTACTGACCCCTGGTGGTAGCCGCATGTCACTGAGCTGAGAGCTTTGACTCACTGAGAAGAGCACAATGGTAGGGTGCAGATCTACGCTGTCAGCATTTCCTTAGGTTTAAAATATTACTAGCACACTAGTGACGTGTTGTGGGGGGTTGGTCCTTTTAGTACCAGTTTTCAGGTTGCCCCTGTGGAATCCAGGCGGGAAAACACACACACACACACACACACACACACACACACACACACACACACACACACCCCTAGGGGCGATTTAAGACAAGATAAGATTGACTTTATTGATCCCAAACTGGGGAAATTCCCTTGTTACAGCAGCTCAATTACACACAACAGATAAGAAAATACACATGAAATAGAAATAGAATAGAAAAATGTCTGGGGAAAAAATAAGACTAAGAGTAAAAATAAATCTAATATGTACACTATGAACATCTAATTTTATGACAAGATGAATAAGAATATATACAGATGAGTAACACCTTGTTCATATACAGTTAAGTAACAAATCTTAGACATTGCATGTACTGGTGTACTGGTGAGGTGAAAAGAAACTGGAGAACCTGGAGGAAATCCACATGGACACTAGGAGAGCAAGCATGGAAATTTCCTTCTTGTTTTCTTTCTTTCAAACAATTTGTTTGACTTTGAACTTATATGAATTAGTTTTGAAAGCAGCAGGTAAACAACTGAAAATGAGATGTAGATACAGAGAGTTTTGTTGGAGTGAGAAATAAATTTGTGCATTTTGAAAGCTGAGGTTATTTAGTACTTTTGTGTCAAAGCAATGAAAAGTGATACACACTTCAGTCCACACCACTGCTTTGTTTTTAAAATGTGAACACAGCATTGATAAAAATGCATGTAATTGTAAAAACCAAAAAAAATTACACTTCATACACTGCATACAAAGACCAAAAATGACTCATTCTACCAGAACACTAGCAAATGTTCTCTCTTAACAAAAAGACTTTACCATTCATAATGTGTGAAAAACACTAACATATAGTAACATTACAACACGTTTCATTTTGTATTAGATTTTGTTTCACATAAAGCAACAACAGTACTTCTTTACTGTATAGATTGTATTACATTGTGTTACTGGAATAAATCAGAAACGCTACAATATACTACAGTGTGCTGTATTTTCTGCCATTTTGCAGGATGTACATACACAATACAAAAGCATGGTCATTCCAATAATGTAACAAAAATATGTATATTCTGTGTACAACATGGACACACACGAGATCTACCAAGCATTAAAAACATCATGTAGATGTAGAGCACACTGAAAAGAACAATGCACTGAATTGACTTGATTCTTGAATGAGTACAAAATTCCCACGTGAACAAAGTATAGTACAAATTAGTCTTTGATCAAATAATTGTTTTGATGTCATTTTTTTTATTCATCTGTAAATGATGTACTCATTTGAATCAAGAAAAGTCAGTGCATCACTTGTCAGCGCAGTGCTTCTATATTGTGGATGAACACTTAAACAACACCACAGCTCAAAAGAGAAGTAGAACTAGACAGTAACTAGAATAAATAAATTAATAAAAGATAAAGAAAGAGGGCATTACCCAAATTGAAATAAAATTACACATTAATTCCAGTGAAAAAAGTGTGAGGCCATGCAAAGTACAAGTTCTGAGTGCTTTTTTTGTTAAGAGAAGATGAAATTGTATCCAAATAATGTTTTATCTCCTGTAAGAATGCCAAAAAAAAAAATAGGTTTACAATGTGAAAACCTACATTTATGAATATAAAATCTACATAGGAAAAGAATTAGTTTTATACTGGAATAAAGTTGGTTTGTCGTTGGACGTTTGATTATATATATATATATATATATATATATATATATATATATATATATATATATATCGTCTTCATCTTCAGCCGTTCTCGGCCCACTGCAGGGCGTAGGCCTCTGTTGAATGCCGCCACCAACTACGATCCTATGCCCTTTGTTGCCAATTGATTCCAGCAAACTTTCTGATGTCATCAGCCCACCTGGCCTTAGGTTGTCTTCTTGGCCGTTTGGCTTCCAGTGGAGTCCAATTTAGGACTGCAGACGTCCATTTTTGGTCTTTCATTCTTGCTACGTGTCCTGCCCACTTCCACTTTAACGTTTTCACCCTTCTGATTATGTCAATTACTTTGGTTTGACTTCGCACCCACACATTAGTCTTGTGGTCTAATAGCGATATGTTAAGCATGCGGCGTTCCATGCTTCGTTGAGTGACCCTTAGTTTTTGAATTATTTTAGCATTTGAGGTCCAGGTTTCACATGTATATGTAAGAGCAGGGAGAACACAATGATCAAACACTTTTCTTTTGAGACATAGAGGAAAGTTGTGTTTGAAGATGAAATTGAGGCGGCCAAAAGTTTGCCATCCTGAACTTGACCTCCTGTTGACTATATATATATATATATATATATATATATATATATATATATATATATATATATATATGGGGGGAGGGTCTGTGTGTATACATATATATTCATACATATGAATGAATATGTATGTATGTATATATATATATATATATATATATATATATATATATATATATATATATATATACACACACACACATATGTGTGTGTGTGTGACTGTAAGTCATTCCCTTCAAATGCTATTGAGCTTCGCATATCTGCGAATATTGAACGTCCAAAGTCAAGCCAACTTTATTCCAGTTAGGAACACAGTTTTAACTAGCTGCTAATCATGACGCCTTGTGAGACTCTCTGTGTTCTCTTTGTTTACGCTGTCGGTCACGTGACTCTGGTATTTGAAGCTTTGGTTTCGGATCAGTGAATCGATTCATCTCCGAGTGAAGCCTCCTATTGCTTCTCGCTTCACATTTGTGATGTGGAATGTTGCTGGATGTTTTTTAAACAGGAATAATCGCTCAGATTCGTGTATTTGCCGCTGAAAATAGAATGACCGTTTGTGTCTTTGTATAGTCACGTCGTAGTTGCACAGCTGCTTCACTTTCTGTTGTAGTGTTGTTACATTAAGGGCTAAAATGTCGGCGTCGGAAGGAGCCAAAAACACGAATACGGAACCATGGGGTGGTTTTGATGACAACATTATGATTCAGGTAAGCTAGCGAACTAGGCGGGTCGTTATTTAAAGGTTTCTGTGAGTTAAATGCTCGTCCTTGGATTTATAAAGGTATTTTAATTTGTATGTATTTTCAGTTCAGTCGAAATGAGACCTGTGTTGTCATTTAACAATAATCACGGTCATTATCCTCGGAAAACTGTTCTGAAGCTCAAATGGCTCCCTGCTCCCTACATATGTGCACTATCTAGGGTATGAGAAGAGTCTACTTGTCCAATGGAAAGGCAGTTGAGACCCGTCCTGTGACTTGGATACGTAGTTAGTGTGTTGGAGCTAGTTGGCCTTTGAGGTTCAAGCTGCTGGGTTTTTATTAAATATCAGTGTTTTAAATAACTGTCCTATTGGACCACAGCCAGTTATGAAACAGCCCAGATGTTTAAAAGTTTAATTTGTTCTTAAACATAACGGTTAATAGTTGTTTTGAAAGCAACAACCACAGACTGAGCAGCTTTAAGATTAGTAGATAAATAGACTAGTAGTAGTTTCATGATAAATATTTGTTACATTTTTTCCGTTGTTCAAAGAGACCTGAAAGTGCTGAAAATCTTAGTATAGGCTTCGGAGGATGAGCTGGAGGATAAATTACGGTTCCAGGGATATGAACCCAAAAGCTTCTGTTTTTAATCACTTCATTATTACTGCTGTTACAAACATCAGTTTCTTTTTCTGTGGAGCAGCTGAGTTTCAACTTTTTTTTCGATTTTTATCTCCTTTCAGGGCAGTGGCTCGGCGGTTATAGACATGGAGAACATGGACGACACCTCTGGCTCCAGCTTTGAGGACATGGGAGAGATGCATCAGCGTATGAAGGAAGAGGAGGAAGTGGAAGCTGAGGCAGCAGCTACTGAGGACGACACTGGAGAAGATGGAGAGTTCCTCGGCATGAAGGGCCTTAAAGGCCAGCTAGGAAGACAAGTTGCAGATGAGGTTAGCACCAATTTTCTACTGCTTACAGTACATGCAGTCGGAAGTTTACATACACTCATCTGGACATGAATGTCATGGCAATATTGGGCTTTCAATAATTTCTTTTAACTTTTCTTTTTCTGGGGCAGAATAATTGTACAACATACATCTTTAATAATAAAAAAATAATAATTTGGTTCACAAGTTTTAATTTATTTGGGGTTTTCTGTAATCAACACAGGACCAAATTATACATACAGGGTCACATACAGTGTTCTGTGAAAGTCCAAGAAGCACAGTGCAGATCTGAAAAAGAGGATGGTTGATTTACACAAGTCAGGAATATCTCTTGGAGCCATTTCTAAACAATTGCAGATTCCAAGATCATCAGTTTAAACAACTGTATGTAAGTGTACAAGTTATTGGGAAGTAGGGATGTACCGAATGTTCAGGAACCGAAATTATTTGGCTGAAAATAGCAAAAAAAAAAAAACACTTTCGGTGTTCGGCCTTATAAGTGAAAAGGCCGAATAAATTTGACTGAACAATGATGTGTTTGATGACACGACCAAATAGCCTAGCAACCAGAGTGAGATGCGCGAGTGTCACGACCTCCACTTCCGACAGTGCGCTCGGAGAGATGAGGGGGCGCGCGCATGCACGAGCTACGTGCTCTTCGGATGTTGACGGAAGTTTACTGTGGACACGTGCGTTTGTTTTGTTTCTGTTCCAGAGTATTCGGTTACGTCGTGAGACGTAAGGGAGTACGGAAGCAGGTAAAGGTGTATTTATTTAAGGGCAGGCAGACAAATCCAAATCGTAATCCCAAAAAAACGTAGTCAAGACAGGCAAAGGGTCGGGCGATCGGCAAACAGGCATAAACGGGGCAAAGCAGGAATCAAAGTCGCAGTCACAGAAAACAGGGTCAAAACAAGAAACATGAACTAGTACTATGGACTGGGAGTAGAAAAACCAGCAGGGACTAAATGAACTAATCTATAGTTTAAACTAACTAAATCTATCAAGGAATATAACATTAACAATGTATCTAACTATACTATATCTACTATAATACTCCGCGAGGTGTACATGGACACGAGCGGTATATATCCCCAGTATAATCAGCTGTATAGAACCGAATAGAACCATTTTTTGCACTTGTTAATGCACTTTTAATGCATTTTTTTAATGCACTTTTTTGTTGTAGGCTACAGAGTGTTCCATTCTTTCAGCAGTTAGCTATAGGCCTCACATCGGCTATTCAAGGGGGGCTCAAAGATGACCACATCAAAATATTTTTATTTCACTCATTTATTTATTTAAAGTTATATTGTGCCTTGTTGGTAGCCTATGCCTGCTGGAATGAAAAAAATTTTTTTTGTAGTTTTTGTCATTGATTTTTTTTTTTCTTTGAAAAGCAAGACAAAATAGTAAAAATCACATTTTGACTATTTAATTTATGCAATGGTGAAAAAAAATGGCAAAATAAATGGAAGAAATCGTGAAAAACATGTTTGGTATTCAGCCTTCGGCCAAGTTTGTCATTATATTCGGCTTCAGCCAAGAATTTTCATTTCGGTGCATCCCTATTGAGAAGTGTAGCCACTTTTTCTAAGGTCTGGAAGAAGACCCAAACTGTCACCCTCAGCTGAGAGGAAATTGGTTCGGATGGTCAGGAAAAACCCAGGAATCACCAAGGCACAGGCCTTCCATGAACTGGAAGCTGCTGGAACATCAGTGTCCCTGTTTACAGTAAAGCGAGTTTTACATCGCTGAAGTCCCTACTCTAAAATCAACACATTCAAGAGAGTCTGAAGTTTGTGGCTGACCATATGAACAAAAGAAAAAGCCTTCTGTAGGAAAGTTTTGTGGTCAGATAAGACAAAGATTGAATTGTTTGACCATAATGACCAAACAAATAACAAGAGGTATGTTTGGAGGAGTAAAGAGCACTGTACCAGTGGTTAAGCACAGTGGTAGTATCATTATGCTCTGGGGCTGTTTTGCTGCCAGTGGAACTGGTGCATTGTACAAAGTGGATGGAATAATGAAGAATTATTAAGAAGCTTAAAATTATTCAGCATAATCTCAAACCATCAGCCAGATGGTTGAAACTTGGACACCATTGGGTGTTCCATCAGGACAACGACCCCAAACACACATCAAAGCTGGTTGTGGATAAAGCAAGCTAACATAATAACACAAAAATTTGTGGACTGTGCTTAAAACCAACAAATGTCATTGAACTTTATCAATTCTGCCAAGACGAGAATCCAACCAGAATTCTGTAGAAGCTGCTTGATGGCCAGCAAAAGCGTCTGCTCGAGGTGAAACTTGCTAAGGGACATTCAACTAATTATTAGGTGTGCTGTATGTATATTTTTGACCCTGTATGTATAATTTTGGTCCTGTGTTGAGTAAAGAAAACCCAAAATAAATTAAAACTTGTGAACCAATTTTTTTGTTTTTATTTCCTATTAAAGATGTATGTTGTTCCATCATTCTGCTCCAGAAAAAGAAAAGTTCAAAGAAATTATTGAAAGCCCAATATTGCCATGATATTCATGTCCTGATGAGTGTGTGTAAACTTCCGACCGCAACTGTGTTATGAGTCTGCTGTCCTCTTCTTGTTATAATTGTGTGGTCAAAAGAATAAGCTGTCATTTTATAGCTGAATTGTGATTCTATGATGGCGCTGCCATTTAGCCTGTGTAACCCTTAAATCGAACCTTTTATTTCCTGTGTATTGTTCAACCTTGAATCTAAGACACCATGCAGTAACCATTAAAAAATGTAGTAATCCATTTCAGGCAGTAATCTAATTTTGCATTCTCAAGCATTTTGGCAACCATTTGCTGTTAAGTAAAGTTTTTTTTATTTTTGTTTTTAAAGCAAATACACAAAATGTGGTTAACTAGCATGTGTGCTAGTGGTACGAGGACATTATGAACATTGTACATTTTATAAATTTATTATTCACTTTCTGTCTATAATTGAGCTAATGGTGCTGTACGTGCAAAGCCTATTTCACAATATCATTGATAATAAAGAAAAATGACTGAGAGAACTTAACTTACTTCTTCCTGTGATGTCCAGGTAATTTAAATGATACATTTTTGAAGAGACCATAACTCTGCAAAACAAGTTTTTCTTGATAAATTGTTTATTTTTTATGTTTGTAGATAATTTGGCTATATTATCATTATATTTAGTATGTAATTAAATTACAGGGTGTCCTAAAAGTCTCCATGCATAGGGACGCCAGCACCACGTCAGTTGTGCTTTCGTCAGTGGATGTCGGTGGATGTCCACTTCTCGGTTGGTCCACAACACTTCCAGTCTTTTTGAACTTGTTAATAAGTTTGTGTCGTGTTAATTTGAACTTGTTAATAAGCAACAGTGTCGTGTGCATGTGTGCGTGTGTGATGTGCTTTCCATGTTTCCTGTTAAAGTTCATCGCAACCTTGCGACAGCCTCCCGATCCATCCATGAGAATGATTTCAATACGTTCTTCTTTTGTCAAAATCTTTCTTAAAGGCTGTCTGAAATACTATCTCTCTCTCTCTCTCTCTCTCTCTCTCTCTCTCTCTCTATATATATATATATATATATATATATATATATATATATATATATATATATAAAATATATGAACTAAGTATGAAAACGTTTGGAAGATATTTTGCTAAAAATATCATAACAGAATAATTAGTTAATATCCCTCATGTATGGAGAACTTTTTGGGACACCCTGTATATTCAGTTACTATTCAGCTTTCATTTAATCTCATTCAGTTAGTCTACAAAAGGAGTATAGAAAAACAGGAGTGGGTTTCTGTTAGTGATCTGAATGTATAAGCACATGACTGATATTCCATGAATTCCTACAGGTTTGGAAAGCAGGCAAGCGTGAGGCCTCAAAAGCCTTTAACCTGTATGCGAACATCGACATCCTCCGACCTTACTTTGACGTTGAGCCTATTCAAGTGAGAAACCGGTAAGATCCAAAACAGGTCATGTTCACATGTGTAATGTGGTTATGTTCAGGCATTTCCACTGACAACGATTCAAATGTCTACACAGATTAATTGAATCCATGATTCCACTCAAAATGATCAATTTTCCACAGGTAAGCCTTTTCCATTGCTGTTTAACAGAAGATAATCTTCTAAATGGTTGATCTTTGTGCTTTTAAAAACCGTGGCTTATATCTTTATAAGAAATGATTGGCTGTTAAAATGTGTATAAATAGAAGGCTTTAGAGAGCTCTGCTGAACTGTGTATTATTCAAACCAATAGAAAATTGCTGGGGAGTTGTATGGACCAATGATGCTGGTGTTCACTCTGGTGGCCATCCTGCTTCATGGCATGAAGACATCTGGAACTGTTATCGTAAGCAAAACTCTATACATTTCTCAGAGGTTGGTAATCCAGTTAGAATTCGGTGTAAATCTGTGGTTCGTGCATTTAGGCCATTCTCTAAGTTATATTTTTAAATCTCTTTGTGTCATCTTCCACACTGAGTAATGATGTTTACTTAAACAGAGAGAGGGCACACTGATGGGAACTGCCATTGGGACATGTTTTGGCTACTGGCTTGGAACATCATCCTTCATCTATTTCGTGGCTTACCTTTGCAATTCTCAGATCACCATGCTCCAGATGTTGTCTTTACTGGTGAGTAACTCAGTCACTTGTGAGCGAGTTTTGATATGTTCTGATTGAGGTGTGGTGACCCACTGTAAGTGTGTATAATACCTTGAAACGGTGTTTTGCAGGGCTATGGTCTCTTTGGCCACTGCGTTGTCCTTTTCATCACCTACAATGTCCACTTTCACTCCCTGTTCTATATTCTATGGCTGGTAATCGGAGGACTTTCGACACTTCGAATGGTAAAGGCAAACTAATTTGATTGTCAGTTTAACCGTCTTGTTGGACTCAAAAGCAAGACAAATGATTTATTTTACCAAGACACAACAAATATAGTTATGAGTCACATTTCTGGCCCTTCATAAAGGCAACTGACCATGTCAGCTGTATGTTAGATCATATATTTATTTACTTTGTTCATATAGCAGCATTACAATGTAAAATTACTAGGTTCTTGAAAAGCAAACGCACATTACTATAGAGTTAGTATTTATGTTTGGGAACATGTTATTAAAAACCATGTCAAGTTATGATTTACTTGTCTGAGAAATCTTTGGTTTAAATTGAAATTCACAATGAAATTCCCACACCAGTTACTTTATTTATTTTTTTTTAAATTATTTAATCGTCATTTATTTCTTTGAAATTGTAACACCTACAACATACAGTGTTAATCATCGTTGTCTCTTTAAGTAGAGAACTACCGTATAGTTGATAGAGTACGTGAGTTCCCTATTGTTACTATCTCAACTGACTTTTAATTTTGATTTGGTGTATATGGTGATTAAACAATATTTGAGAAAGATCTTCATAGTGCACTAAAACATTGGGACCATACCGAATATACAGTACAGAGATCAGTGTATCGAGTCAGTTCAATCCTGTTTTTCTCCTTTCCCCCACCACTTTCTCGCTCAGGTGGCTGCGCTGGTTTCCCGTACAGTGGGTAAAACGCCTCGTCTCATTTTGTGTGGCACACTGGCAGCACTCCACATGCTTTTCCTTCTCTACCTGCATTTCGCCTACCACAAGATTGTTGAAGGTAACAAATATGCAGATCATAAACGTGCAGGTTATGATCGTTCACAGTAATTACATGTAATAAAATATTCAGAATTCACTATATTCAGTGTGCATCAAACTATATTTGGTCACTATTCATCTTTCATTTGATCTCATTTGCAGGTAATTTAGGGAACTGAACGCTTATTACTTCTTGTGCTATTATAGACAATTTAAGAAAGGTGCCCAATATCCCAATGGGCAACCAAATAATGAAAGTATTGTCTCTTGTGGATAGCAAGACATTATTTTTACCTTGTGATAATAGAGTTCTTGTCTTTTAGTCTATTCTTGAGTCTACTTTTAGAAACGATTATGTGGTCCAAAGGATATAATCTATAACTGGGTCAGATTTTTGAAAACGTTGTCAGCCTGAAACATAGTAGTCAGAGTTAACCGTACTCGTATTTCTAAGACCTCTATGCTGATGCTGTATTATCAATAATAATGTAAAAAAAAATATATACAGTGGTGCTTGAAAGTTTGTGAATTAAATATAGAATTTTCTATATTTCTGCATAAATATGACCTACATCATCAGATTTTCACACGTCCTAACAGTAGATGATAAGAAACCGATTAAATAAATGAGACAAAAATATTATACTTGTTCATTTATTTATTGCAGAAAATGAGCCAGTATTGCATATCTGTGAGTGGCAAAAGTATGTGAACCTTTGTTTTCAGTATCTGGTGTGACCCCCTTGTGCAGCAATAACTGCAACTAAGTGTTTCTGGTAAATGTTGATCAGTCCTGCACATCGGCTTGGAGGAATTTTGGCCCATTCCTCAGTACAGAACAGCTTCAACTCTGGGATGTTGGTGGGTTTCCTCACATGAACTGCTTGCTTCAGGTCCTTCCACAACATTTCTATTGGATTAAGGTCAGGACTTTGACTTGGCCATTCCAAAACATTAACTTTATTCTTATTTAACCATTCCTTGGTAGTGACTTGTGTGCTTAGGGTCGTTGTCTTGCTGCTTTCACCCTAGAAGGACCCACTTTCTCTTAAGATTGAGTTCATGAACAGATGTCCCTATATTTTCCTTTAGAATTTGCTGGTATAATTCAGAATTCATTGTTCCACCAATGATGGCAAGTCGTCCCGGTACAGATGCAGCAAAACAGTCCCAGACTGTGATACTACCACCAGCATGTTTCACAGATTGGATAAGATTCTTCTGCTGAAATGCGATGTTTTCCTTTCTCCAAACTAGGGATGTCACAAGAACCAATACTTCTGTACCAAGTCGGTACCAACATTCTTAAAACATGACGGTTGTTTTTCTGCAGTAGCGTCGGTACCGTTGGTAATGAAGGTACCAAGGATGCAATTCTTCTGGAACTGATGGGGTCAGCAAATATGCTTAAGTGTTTTAGTCGGTAAAGAAGTAGAACGCCTATAAGCACACAGGAAAAACTACAGAAGACGGCGACAAGTTTAGTTCCACCCCGACTCGTTGAGAGTAAAAGAGAGGAAAGGTAGCATCAGTTGCCGGTGTGCAACCAATGCTATTGTTTATTTCAAATAAAGTGAGGAAACACCTTGAATTTGGCGAAACACCTGAAAGACGGGTCCTATATTATGTTTGTTTGAGGCAGCTGGCATTGTGGCGGTGAAACCAGCTAATGTTATGCTCCATGTAATGTTAGCGATAGCCAGTTATTTGTTAACGACACTAACGCATTGCAGTGTTATAAACTACCTCCTAATGGGCCACCATGCATCGCCATTCAGCCCGTGTCCTGTCAGCTAAATGTAGCCTAATGTCACTAATAATTATTGAAATGTTCATGCTTTTAATAAATCTTTTTGAGCTGCCACCATATCAGTGAATTTAAATTCAGAGTATAAGGGGTGTGTGTGTGCGCATGCATTTAGGAGTGCACTTTAGCACTTGTTATTAGCATTTAGCACTGTTTTGACAGATAGTGTTTGATAACTAAAATATCCCCCTCTCTCTCTTTTTGCCAGTATTAGCCAGAGGAGGCTGTCCTCCAGGAGTTTTTAATTTAAATAAAAAAAAAAAAAATTATTTTAATTTTTTTTTAAACCACACCATGGTATCAACTTTGGTATCAAATATCGTGTACTTTTGGTGGTATCGGTACCGACTATTAGATTTTTGGTATCGTGACATCCCTACTCCAAACATAACACTGCTCATTTAAACCAAAAAGTTCTGTTTTGGTATCATTCATCCACAAAACATTTTTCTAATAGCCTTCTGGCTTATCCAAGTGATCTTTAGCAAACTGCAGTTGGGCAGCAGTGTTCTTTTTGGAGTGCAGTGACTTTCTCCTTGTAACTCTGCAATGCACATCATTGTTGTTCAGTGTTCTCCTGATGGTGGACTCATGAACATTAACATTAGCCAATGTGAGAGGTCTTTTAGTTGCTTAAATGTTACCCTGCGTTCCTTTACAAGCTCACAGACTATTGTGTTGCTTTTAGAGTGATCTTTGTTGGTCAGTCATCCCTAGGGAGGGTAACAATGGTCTTGAATTTCCTCCATTTATACAAGATCTGTCTGACTGTGGATTGGTGGAGTCCAGACTCTTTAGAGATGGTTCTATAACCTTTTCCAACATGATGAGCACCAACAACTCTTCTTCTAAGGTCCTCAAAAATCTCCTTTGTTCATGCCATGATACATGTCCACAAACGTGTTATAAAGATCAGGCTTTGATAGATCCCTGTTCTTTAAATAAAACAGGGCACTCATTCACACCTGATTGTCATCACAGTGATTGAAAACACCTGACTCTAATTTCACTTTCAAATTAACTGCTTAACTGCTAGAGGTTCACATACTTTTGCCACTCACATATGTAATATCGGATCATTTTCCTCAATAAATAAATGACAAGTATAATATTTTTAACGCCTTTGTTTAATTGGGATCTGTTTGTCTACTTTTAGGAGTCGTGTGAAAATCTGATAATGTTTTGGGTCATATTTATTCAGAGAGAGAGAAAATTGTACAGGGTTCACAAACTTTCAAGCACCACTGTATATATTTTAAATTATGTTATTGACCAATACCAACCAGTTAATTTGTTTAACAACATTGAGAACAGAACTAATGTGCTAATGCAGTGTCATTTCATATACAGTTCAGATGTATTGTTATTCTTCAATAATAATAGAACATGGCTTTATTATTATTATTTTTTCTGAAGGTATCCTGGACACCCTAGAAGGACCCAATGTTCCCCCCATTCAGAGAGTGGCCAGAGATGTTTCTAATGCCGCCACTGTTGTGAATTCCACTGTGAAGTCTGTAGCCGCAATCATACACTCACGTTAATCACTTGTTCTGATGCTTTTCTGTTTGGACAAGGAAACTGGTTTGGGTGAAAATGAGCTGTGCACAGGAGAGTAACAAAGGGAATTCATATCTAGCACCTTAGCTAGGCTTCAGTCCAGCTATCAGTTAAATATAACCTGTATGCCACGATGACCGACATAAGTTATGGTCATTTGGTGGCATCATTTGATCTTGACCTGAATATGCTTAGACAACAAAGTTTGCCAAACCATTCCCTATCATCTCTGTACATGGGTCTTAACTATCATAGTTCCCCGAGATCATCTGCTGCTGGGAAAAACCTTGTTGGGTAACAGAACTATTGACTCCAAGTTGCTTTTATTGGCATTGGACACATAATTGCTTGTATAAAATGGCAACACTAAAGACTCATTTGTGTAAGTAAAGTGCCCTGAACTTTGCCTCATCCAAGTGATTTTAAAGGTTTTAAGTAGGGACTAGCACTTGGCCTTTGTAACAGGGTGAATTTTATTTCACCTATAATTTACCAGTTTTATAAACATGCCTAATATTGGACTTTTCTAACTGTTGGAATTTGTGAGAAAAATAAGAGGAGCTACTATTGCAAATATGATTCTTGTTAGGACAGTGCTATTTATTATGATATTAATGCTATTGAGAAATTATAATATCCTATACCCTGCACCTTCCATAGATGTTGTAACCTTTACTTTAAATTTAATTGGATTATACAGCGCCCTCCACAAATATTGGTGCCCTTGGTGAATTTTCTCATATGAATTCATAGGGGAGACAGTAATGGTTGAACACCTATATTTAACAAAGACAAAAGATCAAAATGTTAAACAACAGACAATTTTTCACAGCCTTCTTTGCTCATATTTACCAAGTGTGCCAATATTTGTGGAGTGCACTGTACATATGCAGTTGTAACTGAAAATTAAGACACTGTTATTTAATTAGTCATTCTAGCTAAATATCCCTGATATTTGTCTAGTTTACCCACACAGGGGACATTTCTGGTTGATAAACCTTAGTTTCATTGATTGTAAAAAAACAAAACAAAACAAAAACAGATGGTTGGTTGGGGAGACATCTTTGAGAGAATTCTAAATCCACAATTAATGATGTCTAAATAAATCTGCTTATGCTGCAAATGTAGCATTTGCAGCAGATATTCTGCAGAAGTACTGCAGATCTTGGAGGTCTACTGAAAATGAAATCTATAAAACTGGCTGGGTTTTTTTGGGTTATTTTTTTTTGTACCTTTTATTTGGTCAAAGAAAAAAATGTTTATTGTTCTAAAAGATTTTTAAATATTGTTTGTTAACTTCTGCTTCATTTTCCAAAATCCAAAATTTGATTAATACTAGAGATATGAAACATTAGGACTAAGAAATTGTAAAATGGTTACATAGATTGTGGCACAAAGTGACTTTGCTACCAAATTGAAGCCCCCCCCCCCCCCCCCCCACCCACCCCAAAGAAGAAAAATATATGGTCAATTTCCTTATTGTACTTTCTACTTTGAGCAGAAATGTATTTAGTATGAGCAGTTTCATGATGCAGATATGCACCAATCATTTTTTAAAATTAATTCCTTTGTGTAATTTTTAAAAAATCAGATTTATTTAAACTGTCATGTACTCCTCCTTAGATTACTTGGAGGAACTGTGGGTGTGAGATTATGGATATCAATATGTGCTCATTATTTTGTCTTGGACAAGTGGACTTTGTATTTATAGGGTTGCTGTACAGAGAAAATTTAGAATAAAAGTAATGTATTAAAACAAGATTAACACAAGTTCTTTCGTGCTGAGAATTCTTAAATTTACAGAGTACAGTGTCTGAGTGTTACAAGCATATATTCTTCTTCCAATAGAAACTCCATGGTTGTGTTTACAATTCAGGGATCACTGAAACTGATGAGGTGTGACAGTATATACAGGTGCATCTCAAAAAAATTTGAATATCATGGAAAAGTAGCCCCCCGTAATTTAATCCAAAAAGAGGAACTTTCATATAGTCTAGATTCATTACACATAAAGGGAAATATTTCAAGTTTTTTTTTTTTTTTTTTTTTTTTTTTTTTTTTTTTTTATAAATCTTGATTACGGTTTACAGCTTATGTAAATAAAAAATCCAGTATCTCAAACTATTAGAATAAAGAATTTATAATATATAAATGTCGACCTGAAAAGTATGTTAATTTATACACTCAATACTTGCTCGGGGCTCATTGTGCAGGAATTACTGCATCAATGCGGCGTGGTATGGAGGCGATCAGCCTGTGGCACTGCTGAGGTGTGATGGAAGCCCAGGTTGCTTTGATAGCGACCTTCAGCTCGTCTGTATTGTTGGGTCTGGTGTCTCTCATAGATTCTCTATGGGGTTCAGGTCAGGCGAGTTGGCTGGCCAATCAAGTGCAGTAATATCATGGTCAGCAAACCAGTTATTAGTAGTTGTGGCATCTCCATAAAGCTCGTTAGCAGATGGAAGCATGAAGTGCTCTAAAAGCTCCTGGTAGACGCTGCATTGACTCTTGACTTGAGAAAACACAGTGGACCAACACCAGCAGATGACATGGCAAACCAAATCATCACTGACTGTGGAAACTTCACACTGGACTTCAAGCAACTTGGATTCTGTGCCTCTCCACTCTTCCTCCAGACTCTGGGACCTTGATTTCCAAATGAAATGCAAAATTTACTTTGATCTGAAAAGAGGACTTTGGACCACTGAGCAACTGTCCAGTTCTTTTTCTCCTTAGCCCAGGTAAAATACTTCTGACGTTGTCTCTGGTTCATCAGTGGCTTGACATTAGGAATGCGACACGGCAACATTTCTGTATTATAAATTCTTTATTCTGATATTTTGAGATACTGGATTTTTGATTTCCATGAGCTGTAAGCCGTAATCAAGATTAAAACAAAACAAGGCTTGAAATATTTTACTTTGCGTAAAGAATATAGAATATATGAACGTTTCACTTTTTAAAAATTAAATTACGGAAAAAATTTTTCCACGATATTCTAATTTTTTTTTAGATGCACCTGTATGTCCTGTTGTACATAAAGATTCACTGGTTGTTGTCTTACCAACAAAATAGTCAGTGGCATGACATTGTTGCTGCTCTCTGTGACTATTGTTTTATTATTGTGTTTAAGGTTATTGAAACACGTTCACACTGAAACACTGATTGTAGCCATTGTGGCATTTCTAAGTCAAACAGGAGTGGTTATATTCAATTTGTTAGAAGAGAAAGTGGCCTGGCCTTGAATCTCTGATGGCCTGCGGTGGGATCGGCCCCCCAGGGTATTGGGGATGGGTGACCACTTTGTAAGCTGTGGAGGGAGCCCTAGTTGCTCATACCCTCCCCCTTCTTTATCTTCTGCCTTGGCCAATACCATATTGCACGACTCGCTTATTTTAATGCATTACACTAATTGAGTACTGACATGAACTTGAAAAGGAAAAAGAAGAAAAGAGGAAGGGGAAAAACAAAAGAATAGGGTAAGCGTGACGTGTAGATGGTGGCCTGCCTGGGATGGGGGCAACCAGTGGGGGTGGGAATAATGGGCGTGCCCTGGGCCTGGCAGCATCTTTTAGTGACATACTCCTCATGAAGCCTGTCCCGCTGGGGCCATGCAGTGTGGGGCAGTCCATTAGAAATGTATTTATTATTTTTCTTTTTCTTCTTCTTCCTTTTCTTTTTTTAAATACATTTCATACAGTTACCCTATGATTGCCCACACATACATGATCTTGCATGCACGCACATCTGCATAGATACATACACCCTGAACCATCATCTACAGTATGTGCCCGTTCATTAAATACATACAAACTACACATCAACACTTTAACACCTAGAATCATAATGTTTTTTTCTTTCTCTCCCTTCTTTTTTTGTATCTTTCTTTATTTTTGTTCTGTCACATCTTTTCTATACTATCAATTGTCAACTTCTCCACTGATTTTCTATCTCTCTCACTGTAACATGAGCACTTAGTATTTGTCGCATGTAAATGTTAACATTTTTTTCAATTTAAAAAAAAAAAAAAGGAAGTGGAAATTTGAAATGACTTCTATCCTCACTTCTTAATGTTCCCTGCCATCTGTGGTGTAAGAGTCTGGGTTATTGAGGTTGGATAAAGACAAAGCTTTTTTGTATTCAGGACTGAGAAGTCCTTGCCATGTACCGCCTGTCTTTCTGACAAGAACCTGAGCTCATATTTCACCAAGCTCCACAGGAATATGTGGCTTTGTAATCAGATCTACTCTGGATACAATTAGTTAAACTATCAGCAGTCATGTTTTGGAGATGAGTTGCACAAGAAATTACATGCCAAAAAAAAAGGAACGAGTTTGATTCGTTTAAAGTTTATACCTTAATCTATACTTATTATTTAGCTAATGTTCTTTATTCAAATGTGTGTTACTTTTGTCACGGGTCCTGCTGAGCAATCAAGCTTGGTCTGACAATTAGAAACTCTGAAACAGTTTGAACAATTCAAGTGACAAGGTAGCTGAGAGATAATGTACCAGCTGGCAAAGATGGTCTACCATCTTGATCAGCTCAGCTTGCATTCCATCTGATCTGTGGTCAGATCATGCTGGATATTTCAGCAGGAAGAAGAATAAGATTACAGGGCTTTCTGGGTATAAGAAGGGCTGTAGTGATCTTTCACACCAGGCTACAGCTTCAGCTGGGGTGGCTGTAGCTCAGGTAGTAGAGCGGGTTGTCCACTAATCATAGTTCGATTCCCGGCCCGCAGAACTCCACATGTCGGAGTGTCCTTGGGCAAGACACTGAACCCCAAGTTGCTCCCGATGGCAAGTTCACGCCTTGCATGGCAGCTCTGCTACCATTGGTGTGTGAGTGGGTGAATGAGACACAGTGTAAAGTGCTATATAAGTGCGCCATTTACCATCTAGCTATGGTGGTTTCCTGAATCTTCCAACCAGGTGATGTGGTGGCAAGGTGGGAAATAACCATACACAATTAAGCACAATTACTTTTTAGACTAATGGACACCCTTTGATAGGTTCTCTAGAAATTAAAACAGCTTGTATCTACAAATATATAATTGCTGCTATTTGGAAGGCTGTTCCAAAGTTAACCAGACTTCTAACTGGTAAGACTGGAACCATCAGAAAGCGTTGTCTTCTCTACTGGAATTTCCTTAGGGTATGAGGCTGTTCCTATGTCTGAGCAAACTAGACCCAACTAATCGCATGTAATCCCTAATCATGGTACACAGTGTGTAGCTGTTACAGCAGTAGCTCTGGGCTCTTTTCCTCAGTTTAGGAAACACTCTCAGTGGAGACCTGGTTTGTGGCCGACTCTTAGCATAAATCCCCGTCCAGTCAGTGCTCAGAATTATTGGATTATCTGCACCAGAGCATCACGGGAGATTAGACCGGATACTGCGCTGTTCTTTATTGCATGAATACTCGGCGACACTGGACGGGTGGTGTCCATGGCAACGGACACCAGGAACGATTAGCTTTGTCTGGATGCCGCAATTCACGCACAAGTGGACAACCTGAAACTGAGAATACTGCACCTGTTCAAGGATTTATATCCAGCCCTAAAAAACAAACGAACTGAACGGGTCAGAACGAGGCTTTGTTGCCTGGGGAGACAGCAGCCATGTCCTTTTAAATAGGGTAATTGTGGGGATGCTAATGGAATGACTGCGAATCCTCAGGGTTTCTAGTTTCCATCAGGCGACATGCTGTTTTCCTGTTCGCATCAACGCCGTATTGTTTCAGTGTGTATTTGAATGATGTCGCTAGTTCTTTCGTAGGGGGGCGTGGTCTCTCTTTCTCTCTCTCTTTGTTTTTTTTGCTATCGGGGTTAGCTGCCCTTACCTCAGTTACCTGACCCGACCATGGTGTCGACTCGACCGTGACTTCCTGCCTCACCAATATGCTGCCGGGTTCAATTCAGATTACAGGAGAGGCGCTGTCCGGAGCAGAAATCCGAGACATTTGCGACAGTCTGAAGGAGAACAGTGTGAGGCTGCTGTCGGTGCGGGGATGTCAGCTGTCTGACCGAGACTTCGGGCGCGTGTGCCGCGGTGTGTCCGAGTCGCGCTCGCTCGCGCAGCTCAACCTGAACCTGGGCGTGGTATCGAGCGGCGGCCGCGCTGAGCAACTCGCCGAGGCGCTCACAGCCAACAGGTCCATACAGACACTATTGTGAGTAAAACATACTGTGGAGAATATGTTCCTTCTCATTCTACCTTAAATCAGCTTTAACACCACTGTGTCCTGGTACAGGTAACTGGTAACTTTCTCAAAGTTCATTCTGAATTCATTAGAACACAGAACACTGTACTGAATTACCTCTTACAGTACTGAATTACCTCTTACAGTACTGAATTACCTCTTACAGTACTGAATTAACACACAATGTACTGAATTAACCTGTACAGTACTGAATTAACTCGTACAGTACTGAATTAACTTTTAATGTACTGAATTACCTCCTACAGTACTGAATTAACTTTTAATGTACCGAATTAACTCTTACTGTACTGAATTAACTCCTACAGTACTGAATTAACTCTTAATGTACTGAATTACCTCCTACAGTACTGAATTAATTCTTAATGTACTGAATTACCTCCTACAGTACTGAATTAACTCTTAATGTACTGAATTACCTCCTGCTGTACTGATTTAACTTTTAATGTACTGAATTACCTCCTACAGTACTGAATTAACTCTTACTGTACTGAATTAACTCTTTCTGTATTGAATTTACACCCAGGGTTGAATTATTAACTCCTACTGTACTGAATTACCTCCCACTGTATTACCTTCCACTGTACCTCCCATTGAATGAACTCCTGTGGTAATAATATAACATCTACACCACTGAAGTAAACTCTGCCAGTGTTGAATTAACGAATCAGTTTTGTTTAAAAAAGGTCGTGTTGAACGAGATTGTACTGAATTTTTTTTTAACTCAACTTTGTTGTGTTAAACAAATTATTATATTTACACAAAAATGACCTTTACTACAAAACTTGTTTGACACAAATATTTTGTGGTAAAAATTAGAACTTGAGGTCTAAGTATATGCTGCTGATCATTTCCTGAGTTCAATTTTACGTTTAAATTTACTGTAATTTACTGGGCTATGCTAAAATTGCCCATGTAAACTTTTTTTTTTTTTAGATATCAAAACTGGTTACTGTTTGGTTGATGACAATGACAACAAACTCCCTATTTTTATACCTTGGAACTCTGTTTTACCATGGTAATTTTTAAACCGTTACTACCTTACTTACTCCATCAATGCAAGTTTGCGTTTTATTTGATGCTTGACCATACCTAATTTCTATTAAAATTCCTAAATAAATACACACAGGTTTTAGGGGTGTAATGATCCATCGATTATGGATCGCTGATCAAATAAGCAATGAACCGATGTACCGATGTAATGCGTAAACATTGATGCAGGTATAATTTTTTTAAGATGGACCTTTATTTAAGACACTCTAATTCTAGCTACATCCCGGATGTTATGTCCGTTAAAGTTTAAGTTAATCAGGGGTCCTTATTTACACTGAAATATGTAGCATTTCATAGTGTAAAAAAAAAGCTCAATAAATTTTCTGTGAATTCATAGAAATGTTACCGATTGTGACATTGCCACATTATTTTAATATCGATCGCAGGCCCCTAAATCGATCAAATCAAAACCGCATTGTGACAGTCGTTGAGGTATCTGCAAATATCGAATCGCTGGCTAAAAGAATCTATATTAGATCGTATCGTCATGAAACTAGCGATTTACACTGATCTGTTCAAAAAGACAAGCGAAGAAATGATTTTTAGAAATACAAAGCAGGCACCTGAAATCTCATCGCAATAATAGAAGTGAAAAGAAGTGACTTTTGAAATAACCTGTATATAAAAACAACAGAAATATAAACATTTTCATTACATTTAAAATTCACCCTCTCCAATCCTAGTCCACTAGAGCCCCAAAAACAAATTCATTATGATTTGTTTAGACAAATACCAGACAATATACTGGAAGAGGCCAGTGAAACTGTGAAATTAGCTTCAAAACCAGGGATGGACAATTCCAGTCCTGGAGGGCCACTGCACTGTCCTGCAGAGTTTAGCTCCATCTCTACTCAAACACACCTGAAACATCTAACCAAAGTCTTCAGGATTACTTGAAAACTACAGGCAAGTATGTTTGATTAGCATTTTCGAGAGTAAACTAACTAACTAGCCCTATAAATGAACAAATCACTTCAAAAAGCGTTCACTGGTGATGGCTTAATCACATAGTTTGTGTCAGAATGCCAAATTGGAAGAGCTAAGCAAGCATTAATTTAACAGTTAGCAAGCTAACGTTACTGATCAAATCTGTGCCAAGTAAATTAGACTATATACAAATCCACATACTACTCCTTAACACAGCGATAAGCGTTAGCCTGGTGGTTACCTCCCCTCAGCTACAATGTCGTATTATGATTTATCGTCTTACTGCAAGTCGAGGTTTCCATGGGGGGGAAAGTGAAGGGAGGAGGAGCACAGTGAAAGGGGTGGGGTGTATGATTGAAGGGGATGTGCAGGATAGCTTCACTTCAGCTGGCATTACAAGTCAGCCTTCATGATTTAAATAATTCAAGTGGTGTAAATGATAAATTGCAATAAATAGGAAATTCTAATTTCAGACGTATATATTGTAATCAACCTCATCAGACAGTTTATCAGGAAAATTTTACTGGGGCACAGAAAATTTATTAAAAGGGTCTAGCAAAGCCCCTGGTCAGGTGTCCACATACTTTTGGCATATATGATGTATTAAACAGTGTTGAATTAACTCACTGCTGCCTCACAGCTCGAGTTCGAGACTGAGCTCTCATTGGGTTTCTCATTGTGTGGAGGTTTCTGCATACTCTTCATGTTTGCATGGATTTCCACTGGGTTTCCTCTCACTGTTCAAAATCATGCAGGCAGGCTGATTAGTGACTCTAAATTGCCCATAGGTGTGAATGTGTGTGGCCTGGTCCACCCAGATCCACTGGGACCCTGATTGGGATGGAACCTTTCCTGAGAATGAATAAATGAATGAACTCCTAGACTTCAGACATGCAGCAAATCCAATAATTTTTCTGAATAGTGAAAAAAAAGAAAAAAGTATGTAGACAGGTGTAGGTAGAGTTTGTGTTTTTTGTTTGGTCATTTGATACATGGTTTATTTGCAACAAGTAAAACAACATGGAAAGTAACAATACAGGCAGATCAGAGGAGGAAGATACCTAAACCTGCAGCACTGGTTTACTGCAATAATTACAGTGTTCAGAGCTTACAGTCCCCAGTTAGGCATCAGTCAAAGTCACAGGACCTTTTTCATAGCATGTGCAATAAATAGACCTGAAGAGACGTGTCTGTTCTTTATCAGGTCTTATATGAACTTCTTTAACCTCTATTAGCATACAAGAGAAACTTAAAAGCATACTGTGTATTATACAAAACTAAAATCACTTGTTATGACACTATGTCAGAATGCCAGGACTTTATTGGACTAATTCCCCATATGACGTGTCCTCTATCTGCCTCTCTGTGTTCCTCTCACCCTCACAGTCTGCATGGAAGCCCTCTTTTAGATGCAGGATTGGTCACTCTGAACACGGCGCTGTCAACTCACCCCTCTCTGGTGTCCTTGGACCTGGGAGATTGTATGTTGGGAGATGAGGCAATTCAGCTGATTTGTGGCATGTTGCCTCCAGATGGGGCCAAATCTGGTAAAAGCTCATATTAACCTTGGAAAAAAAAAAAAACACAATAAAATTCATTGAACTTTTCAGCCATTTTGAGAACAACTGAGTATTGAGAGTCAGATTAAAATGGACAATTATGCTTGCCATTATTAAAGTTACAAACTAGTAACATTTTATTCTTAGATAAACAGTCAGCTTGCAATGTCTTATTTGTTGTTTTGATTTATATTCTCATTCTGCAGGTCTCAGAGAGCTGACACTAAGTGCAAACCCAGCAATCACCACTAAAGGCTGGGCTCGCCTGGCAATCGCCGTGGCTCATAGCTCACAGCTACGAGTCCTTAATCTAGACTACAATCCCTTAGGTAAGCATTCCTGAACATACTCGACAAACGCTGCATAAATGAAGTTATGTTTAATAAAGTGGAATGACACAGGAAAAAAGTATTGAACACACTAACTAAAATTTATTTAATACTTAGTGGAGAAGCCGTTGTTTGTAATGACAGTTTCAAGACGCTTCCTGTATTAAGAAATTAATGGGCCGCAGTATTCAGGTGTAATTGTGATCCATTCTTCTAAACTTATTGTCTTTCAATCTTGTTCAATTGGATTCAAGTCAGGTGACTTGACTTTTTTTTTTCTCTGAAACCAATTGAGAGTTTCCTTGGCTGTATACTTTGGATCGAAGGTCCACTCATGTCTCATCATCATCATCCTGGTGGATGGCAGCAGATTCTTCTCAAGATTCTCCCGGTAAAGGGCTCCATTCATCGTTCCTTAAATTATATGAAGTCTGCCAGTACCATACGATGAAATACAGCCCCACACTATGATGCTTCCACCTCCAAATTTCACTGTTGGTATAGTATTTTTTGGGTGAAGTGCAGTGCCATTTCTTCTACAAACATGGTGTGTAGTATAACAGCCAAAAAGTAAAATTCTGCTCTCGTCTGACCAGACTACACTCTCCCAGTATTTCATAGGCTTGTCCAAATGAGTTGTATCAAACTTTAAACAAGCTTCAACATGCCTTTTCTTTAGTAATGGAGTCTTGCGGGGTGAGCGTGAGCAGTGGAGTGCAGTGCCTATTGTTTTCTTTGTGACTATGGTACCTGCTGCCTCCAAGTGTTTCTGGAGCTCTTTCTGAGTGGTCCTTGGCTCTTGGGCTTCTCTTCTGACTATTCTTCTGACTCCCTGCTCAGAAATCTTGCGAGGAGCTCCTGTGCGTGGCCGGTTGATGACAGAGTGATGTTGCTTCCACTTGCAGATAATGGCCCCAATGGTGCTTACTGGAAGATTCAGAAGTTGTGAAATACGTCTGTATCCGATTTCATCAATATGTTTCACAACAATAAGTTTGAGAAGGTCTTGGGAGAGCTCTTTGCTTTTACTCATCATGAGATGTTTCTTGTGCGACACCTTGGTAACGAAAAGCCTTTTTATGGACCATCAATTTACTAAACCAGCTGATATTAATTTGCACAGATAGGAGGTATAATTACTTTCTAACTACTTATAGATTTCAGCTGGTTCCTTACCTTACCTTGTCTTGGAGAACTGCTTTTTCTTAGCGTGTTCAATACTTTTTTCCTGTGTTACTCCACTTTATTACACATAACTTATAATATGGACTTTAATGACTTCCTGAGTTAATACTGATGTCTGGTGAAAATTTCATGTGAATAGCCTCATTGGAAATATATTTACTGAAAAATATGTTGATGCGTTCAACACTTATTTCCACCACTGGGTAGTGTATTTCTAGACATTTATGTTTACTAATCTCAAGCTTGAAATAGTCTCGTTCTATTGGCTGACAATTTTGCTTATTTTAAGCATTTATGGTAAGAAAGAAGCTATCTGCCCTGTTCTGCGAACATGAGCTCACAAACGCCCACATTTAGCGACTAGCTAGTTTCCTTGTAACTGACTGGGGAGACAGAGTATGAGATTCCTCCCACTCAGAGAGCACTACCGATTTCGCTCTCTTGGACTCCCAACCACTGATGTCTTCATCAGAATTTGACCTCGCAATGTCCCAACGATAGGACAAACTCTTTTCTGTTGCGTCACATGGGAGCCGCCAGTTTTAACATTAAAATGCATCCAGCTTTACTTATTCAACTTAGTATGTTGAATTTCACGTTATGACGATGCTCTGTGATCTTACGTTGATGCATCATTTTGTAAACGGCTCTGAAACTGCAACGCCTGGCACTGAGTAATCCTGTTTTACTTTCTGTATGTAAGGCTGTTTTGTCGCCTGCTTTCGACCAATCTCAATCTTTCTGGCTCAATATTGATCACATTAGAGATACAGAACTGTTCTGTTAATCATGTATAAACAGAAATATTTATTTAACATCTTCCTGTTATTTGTGTTCACGTTCATTACTATATTGCTGTTAAATGTTGAACAAAATCGATGTTTTAATAGTTATCTCGTCTAGAAATTTTCAAGCCAGTCTCCTCAATACTTGGCCCACACTTACGTACTTCATCCAGGTTGTGATGAGCACAGAGGGGGGAAAAAGCAGCAGGGTGCTACACATTAATGACCCCGTGTCCTTGTTTTAGTTTCCGAGTGTATTGTTGATTATCACTTTCCACAGAGTGAAACTACCATCTTAATGTCCAAACTGCTGCAGCAATGCAGTGGTTGCAGTTTTAAGACCTCCAAAGCACAACACATTTCTCTCTGTCTCAGCTCTTTTTAAAAACATACTTCTTAGGGGACCAGATTGCTGGAATGCTGGCCGTTGCTGTGGCATCCAGCAGGACACTGGAGGTTTTAGACTTGGAGGGAACAGGGCTCACAAATCAGTCAGCACAGGTAAACAATTCATTCGAGAATGCTACAGTATCCTCAGGAATAAACACTGACAGTGTGTAACCAGAATCAAAATTTGATAGAATTTAGAAACATGACCCATTTAATATACTACAATGAATGTGTACAACATCAACTGCTAATCTCTAACCTGTCATGTTATACTTCTGTTCTTCCATAAACGTCTGTTAATCCAGTCAGACTATCATTTTTTATTGAGTTGTATATTTTGGTTTACAGTCCTCCTCCATTTCTTTCTTGCTTCTGTAGCAGAGTTAAAAATGATCTTACATGGAAAAATGTGAATTCTCCCAAAATTGTTCTTTTTCCTTGTTTCATATTAGATTATTATAATGATTACACTATTTACACCTTAAATATGATGACCACAGCCTGCTACGAGATAATCAACAGCCTCTTATCTTAAATCTTGCAGCTCTTTTAATTTGACATGCATTGTCATCTCACACTTTCCATTCTTCAGCAAAGCTCTATCTGCCTTGCTGGAGAATTTCTTGGCAGTTGCCAACCTCATTTCTCAAACAGAAGCGGATATTTTGTCTGTAGAATAAAAGCTGAGCGAAAGAGAGAGAAGAAATCCTTCCGCTGTTCCGCCTGAACAACAGGCACATCATTAGCCCCATTGTAAAGATATCGTAATCATCACAGTTCTCCTTAGCGATTATTGAAAGAGCATACATTAAAAATGCCTTGTAGCCCTGCGTCTAACCCTACATGACAAAGTATGTTAACATATCATATCAGATGTGCATCACATGTCTCTCAAGAAGTCGTCCAGGTCAGGTACCACAGTGACTTCTGAGTGCTGAACATAATGGGCTGTTAAGTATGGTCAGTTGAGAAAGTTTCAAAACTACTGAGGTCTGGACCTTGGTGTCCTCAGTACTAATTATAGCCAAGAACTGACATGTTTCACACACATTTTTCCCTCCAAAATTGGGATATGTAAGTTCAAAGATGCTTTTTCATTTAAATGAAGCACACATTGTACTATAGTTGTGCATAGTGTTTATCTGGGCATCTTGATGTACCTTATAAATGTGCACATTAGATACTGCTATGTGAAACACCTCCCTCTTGGACGATCTCTTTCCCTAAAATGGCAACTGACGACAGATACGAGTTCATTTTTGATGGCAGAAACACTGAGCGTAACAAGAAGGCCAAAAAAAAGGCCAAAAGCTGTGTCCCAAATGATATTATACCCTATGCACTCCACCATATAGTGTATCGTCTCAAATGGCATACTAGCTGTTTTTTGGAAGCACAAGTCGTTACACAGTCAAATGGCAAATGATGTGAAACGCACGTAATGTGACACTGGTAGCTGTAGCAGGATACCCAGAGTCAACAAAATTGAATTTCTTAATTTTACTCTTTGTCAATGTTACCTTTATTTTGATTCTGAGCTCATTTGAGCCAGTGTCAGCACCCTGCCCCTTTTCTGCTACGTAAGCAAAGCTGAGACAGTTGAGTGCATGAAGTGTCCAACATTCCACACTCTTCTTTTTCAGTTGAATAAGTGTATCATCCAGGTGCTTGAAGTGCACTTCTTCTTGTTGGAAATTTCAGCGTGAACACATTGCTCACTATTTATACTACCAAATGCCGTAGAATAGTGCACAATCATGCGAGGCACCTAAAGTCTGAAATTGTGTAAATGGCTGCCAGTGAGCTGTGCACATACTGTATGACTTTTACATTTTCAGTCCATTTAATTGATATTCAGACAAGAAGATTATATTGTTTTAATGATTCAAAGCATTTGATGCATGTACTGACACTGTCTCTTTATGACATAGATTAGTTTCCAAACACGGTTGCTTCTCTAGACAGTGAGAACCTTTAACTGACAAAAGAATATGGCTCATACAGTAGCTGGTACAGGTAGCTTATGAAACAGAAATGAAACTAATGAAATGAACCATCTTTGGCCACAGGAGGGTGTCATTGATGGTGTTCGTGGGAATTATGGGTAAATGCAGAAATGTGTGAAGACTTCCAGAAGATTTGTGTTATACAAGCATGCGACTGATATAATGCACTTTACTATAATGCAGTTGTATCTGCAAAGGGCTGGTATGGGTGCAGGTTTTCATTCTAATCAAGCAGGAGCCACACCTGAGTCCACCTGTTTAATCAGTGGATCTAGGCTTTCAACAGACTCCGGTAAGGCTTCTGTTTGGTTAAAATGAATACCTGCACCCACACTGGCCCTTTCCAAATAAGATTAGACACCCCTGCTATAAGGCAAATGTAAAATTCTAAGGGTGCTTGGGCTAAGTACTACTAAACTCCACTAGAGGGCAACATCGTGCCCTCTAATCCAGCTGCCAAATGGGTCTCAGTTCTGCCATCTTTAAGCCTTTGTGTGTGTGTGTGTGTGTGTGTGTGTGTGTGTGTGTGTGTGTGTGTGTGTGTGTGTGTGTGATGCAGGGGGGCTTCCTAAACAGAGCGTATGGGCTAAAACACCAGAATTAAAGATGGCCCACAATGTTTGTGGGGCCTTCACATGCCCAAAGAAATGGTCACCAAATGTCAATTAGGAGTTGGAGACTGACTGATCTCAAATATTCTATCTGCCCTTAATCACTCGAGTCTGTACTTTCACTTCAATCAGGGTCAGTGTTTCACAGTATTTCACAGGTAGTAAACAAGACTAGCCAAAAACAAATTAACCATCAGATGAGTCAGTGGTATCTGTATTAATTTGTGCACTTGTTGGACCAGAACGTTTCCCTGAACTAGAGTTTGTTTAGAGTTTGAAAGCTAAGAACAAAACAAACATATAGGATAATAACATAGACCACAATATAAAATGGCTTAATGCTGACTGCAGATCACCTCTTATACTCACTGCAATGCCTCATCCCCTCTCATCTCCCTCATCACCCATCCTATGACATAAATACCAGTGTCTATTCTATTCAATGTCTGCACCATTAGCTCCAGTATATACTTTCATATAGCGGATAGGACAGAACACAGGCTGAAACAGTTAAAGAGCTTGTGCACATGTCAGTGACTGTTCTGTTACCACTGCACCAGGTCTTCCTGGACATGGTGGAAAACTACCCGACCTGTCTGCGTGTGCTGGTGCTGGCTGAGAACGCCATCAGCCCTGAGCTGCAGCAGCAAATCTCCGACCTCCTGTCTGAGGGCGAGGAGGATGAGGATAGGGATGCAGAGGCCCACGGCAGCTCAGTCACCATGCGAGAGAAACCTGCCTGGCTTCCCCACAGCAGTAAGGGCTGATCCACTCTCCCACGCTGTCTTTCCTTCCAACTGAGCTAAACTCTCTCATTATTCCTCTTTCTCCTTGTGTGTGGAACTTTCCAGGAGTCATCAGCACTATGAACAGCAGGAGTGTTGGTGTGTTTAGAGTAATACAGGGGTATCTGTAGCATTTCATGTGCAATATAAGGACAAATTGTATGCTTTATTTAGATAGCAGGGGTGTTCTGAAGGCCCACGGCACTGCAGAGCTTAGCATTCTACCTCTCTTAATACCTGAATACTGGCGTGGTTGTGATTTCCATAGCTAATCACAGCTGTGCCGATACTCAGTATAAACTGCACGACTGTGAGTGCGATATTGCTTTTATACAGCAGTTCTATAAACAAAATAATTATACTGAGTAACTGACATTTCAGAAACAACATGGCCAAATGTTCTGTTGATTTTTGCTCCATTAGTGGAAATAGATCCTGAACAAGCCACACTCGCTTTACAGCATGTCGGCTTGCTAGCTCATGTTGATTTGTACATTGCCGTTAAAGGTGTTTCCGGCTAAATTGGAGCTCCCGGCAAAATTAGTGTTCCTCCTTTCCCTTTCATCTTCAACTGAAGAGTTTTCTTATTTTAAACCAAAAAGTTATATTCCTGAATTTCAATGTCTGCTGATGATGTCACGAACAGTACCGTATAGTAACAGTTTCAAACTAGTAAATAGAATTTCATGTGGCGACAGACGAGTGGCACGATACACACGGTGAAACGTCCCCGTGCGGTTTTAGGAAATATAAGCACTCTTGAAAAGCTGCTTGACCAATCAAATTAACGAACCAGAACTAGCTGTTGTATATTTGTAGCTAGTGTACTTAATACACCGCCTGCCCTTTTACAGTAAGTACCCAAACATTAGATTACATAGAATCATTTACAACACGACTTCTTCATAGTACTTATTTTTAAAAGTTCATCCAGTGTAGTCCATGGGACCATTTGTATTCCCATAATGCACTGTCAGCATGCACCAGTTAATGCATTAATGAGTGTGAGCAGAGCCGGGGCATATAAGAATGTCGAATTTACTAATCTTGGTTATTACAACTAGACTAAATCTTCAACACTGGAGTTATATATTGGAGTTATATATTGAGAGTCACAAACATGATTTACAGAGCCCTGGAGCAGACAATAAAATACAATATTTTTTCCCCATATACACAATGTTCATATACATTATTTAGTTTAATGTGGAAACCAGATACAAAATCAGGGTTACAAAGTCATAACGCATGCACCTGATGTACTTTATTTACTATTTGTGCTCTCAGTGTGCTGTTTGGAAGTTCTTGAATTAATATAATTGTACCTATATTTTGGTTAATTTGGAGAAAGTGTGTTTAAGTAGACATCCAAAATATATGTGCAATATACTGTACACTCTGCTTACAGTAATTACTAAAAATCTTTTGCAGAAACCCAAGAACTCTTATAACTTAAACTAATAAGTAGGTGATTTGTCAAAACATGAACTTAAAAAAAATATTACAGAAAGTATCATTGTACATAAACGTTGTACAATTACGTTATCTTGATGTTATCTAGTTGGATCTCATGGCCACATTAATATAAATTAACGTATACGACTCTTTGAAATGAATGTTCTTTGTACATTGCAAAGGGTTGCTCCTCAGCCGGTTTGATCTTACAAACTTGTTTTAAAAGTACGGGATCATGTCAATTCAACAACAGTCCAGTTCCGATAACTCAGTAATAAAAAACAAGGCCCTGGTTTATAGATGCAAAATTAAAAAGTTCATTAATACACTGCTAATTATCGTCTTTTGCTATTAGATTTCCAAAAATACCCCAAAATATGCGCACACAAAATTATGATAACTAAGCAACTGTTCAGCGTTCAAGTTGAATTCAGTGTGTTAGAGAGTAAACTGATCTAATCTCTGCAGGTGGTTGGCTCTCCAGAACCTGAGTCTGAGACCCCTGATTAGCTAGAAAGCTGCATCAGTATAAATTATTTTATTATTATTTTTTAAACAGTATATGGTTAAAAACGTAGCACTTAACTCCACGTACTCCGTATAAAAATCAGTAGGAAGAGAAACAGTACTAGAGAACTGGAGTTTGTCCTTTTCCTGTCTTCTTTAGAAATGCAGTTTTCAAATGTTTATGCGATGTCTCTGACCCTTCCAGACCCCAACTCCCAGATGGTCCTGATGTCATCAGGACTGGGTGAGAGCTTTTTGGGAGAGACTGACTTGTGATAACTGGAGCTGCCTTTGGTTTTAGGTTTGCACTGCACGCCGCTACAGTCAGCCCACGTGTTAGCGTGCAGCCACTCGCAAAGCATGACGTGTAGCATTTAGTGGTAGACTGTTCAAAGCCGGCACAAAAAAAAAAAACCTCGACCACCAAGTGACTTATACTCTATAGTGAATTATTTATTTGCCTGATGTACAATCTATTTATAAGCAACTGTGTACTCTTGATTAGATCAGCTAAGTAGGGTTGTTGTGATGGCCTGAATAAATCTATTTACATCTTTTTAAGTGCTGTGTCCTTTTCATAACTGTGTCCAGTTCCCCCCCCCCCCGGGAAGTCAGCATTTTGATCTTGTACCAGTTTGACCTTTAAAACCTCAGCTGATCAGCTTCGGGCATTACTTCAAACACAGCAATCCACCCTCCGTGAGTGAAACTGAAATAAAATTACTTTTATTAATTTATTTTATTAAAGTTCAGCATGGTGTAGACTCAAAGCATCTCTAGCGTTCACACCAAACCCACAGTGCTTTTAAAACCATCCAAAATGATGAAATTCCCCAGATGAATGGGATATTTCAGCGAATTATGATGACTTTCCAGCTCACTTGTAAAGCAGACAATGTTGTTTATATTGTTCAGGAAATTGCAAGCCACTTAAAGCCTTCGTGTCCTGCCTTGTCCCCCCCTCTCCCTCCCCCTCTCTCTCTCTCTCTCTCTCTCTTATATATATCCTTTTAAACTGTAGTGTTAACTGGAAGTTTTATTTATTAAAGTTAAGGTTAGGAGGCTTAAACAAGGAAAATAATTGATGTGTGGATTTGCCAATTCATTTGCTATGCACTAAATATATGTTTTATTCATAAATGAGTCGTTAAGGGTTGCAGGACTGGACTTGCATTGAGTTCACAAAGACGCTTCAGCCGAAAGGTTTCCTGAATCGTGGGTACTCTGTGCTATTTAAAGACTGCATGCGATTTACACCCATGACATCAGGTATCCGTAATTAACGCAGGTCCAATTGCCAAGAGACAACACCCAGGCTGTGTGGCCACATCATGCACACGGGGAGCTAGTGGACACAGACAAGTCTTTTGAAAAGTGCTGCGGACACAAAGAAAAAGAAAAATCATGCACGATCAGTAAGACACACATGACCCTTTCAACCCATAATAACGGGAAGTTTTCCCCATTCCAAATTCCTCCTCATTACATGAACTTGCCATACGTTTCCACCAACTAACCTGACACCAACATATGTTACCCCAACAGCTAGAGCGCTGCAGTTTATTTCCCGTATAAACAGACAAAATCCTCCTTCACTCTAATCCTCAGCACATCAGCTGAATAGACAAAACACAAGCCTTTACTTTGAGTAGTGTTCAGGGCTGTTCAACTGTTTATCAAAATAAACTATCAATAAAAAATACAGAGAGAGAATGTGCATTGGATTTTTCTTCCCCACAACCACATACATCTCCATATTGCAATACACTAGCTTTTGTGTTCTGCTGCTGCAGTTTGATTAAGCAGTTCCCTAAGGACAAGGATCAGAGATAGAAGCAGACACCACCGCAGGAGAAACTCCCTCCCTACTGCCACCCCGGCCTTTCAGCCAAGCAGCTGCCAAACGAGCGTTTTCTATAATAAATGAGAGGCCTATGATCAATCTCCTGAGCTGCTAAGTGACCAAGACAAGTGGAAGGCAATTTTTTCCAGTGTGTAATAGTGCCATGAATCCTCTACCCACTAATCCCCCTCTGCCAGGAGGCCTATGTTAAAATGATGAAGTACCATTTTGACTCTTATGCCACACAGTACTAAAGTTCTAATCCAAACAATGAACATGCAAAGTGCACTGAAGGACTCACACACCAGCTAAACAATAAAATCCAAAGAGAGATTTTAGAATAATTAGGAAGACAGAGTTTCTTTCTGTAGGTGCTACATGTAAAATGCTGGGAAAGCTCTCACGCTCACCACATCCTTCAGCCACGATAGCTTTGGATCGACTGCTGAAATGGAAAGTTAACTTAATTAGTACCCTGTCCTACCACTTAGTCTGAGAACGGCTTCGCAATGCAGCAGTGCTGTAGTCATGGAAATTTAATCTGGGCTGTAAATAAATGAAGCTATGTGGAATTGTAATCAGCTCCTTTGTATTCCTCACCTCAAAAAACTATTATAAACTGTTCCATCAGGTAGAGCCTACCAGTTTTAATAAAAGCTTCTCTAAATGTTGAAAGTTGTGACATAAGAAATTTTTATAATTAAAGTCATTTGATTTAAAAAAA
This sequence comes from Ictalurus punctatus, assembly GCF_001660625.3. NCBI lineage: Eukaryota > Metazoa > Chordata > Actinopteri > Siluriformes > Ictaluridae > Ictalurus > Ictalurus punctatus. The sequence goes on along the minus strand of NC_030418.2, from coordinate 11,542,148 downwards.
GAAAAAAAAAAGAGAGAAAAGAAAGACTGCTCATTTGATAAATAAATACATTATACAACGTGTCCCAAAAGTCTCCATACATAGGGGAAATTGACACGTTTTAGGAAAATGTCTGAGATTTTCTATATTTAGTTTATAATACATATATATTTTTTCAGTTAGCCTTTACGAATGTTTTTGACAAAGGTATAGAAATCATTCTCATGGATGTCGCAAGGTTGCGCTGGACTTGAACATGAAACAAATATGACAAGCACATCACACACACACGCACGCACGCCACTGCTGCCACTGCTATTAACAAGTTCAAAAAGACTGGCAGTGTCACGGAGCAGCTGAGAAGTGCACGTCCACCAACATCCACTGATGAAGGAACAACGCACATGGTGCTGAAATGCATAGTCCCCTATAGGTGGAGACTTTTGAGACAGTCTGTAGTAATAGTTTAATAGAATTTCTACCCCAAGCAGACTGCACGTGTATCGGGTATTACATCTGACACAGACACATCACTTCCAGAGACAAGATCATTGTAAATTATTGTAAAGACTCCACCAAAAGAATCTAATTTTAGATTTAAAATAGGTTTATTTGTTTTAAAATATACACATCAGTTTACAAATCAAGAAGAAAAAATGAGTTGAGTATAACAGTCTTTTTTTATTTTATTATATATATATATATATATATAGAGAGAGAGAGAGAGAGAGAGATTCCTCCTTCATAAGGTCATTTTTTTTTTTTACAGGAAGAAGAAAATAATCATACAAGGTGTCGCTACCTGACTGAAAGCTTTACACAGTGAGATTTAAATAAAGGAGACATTGCACATAAGTGTAATGGGGAAACAAACAAAGAACATTTGAAAGAACTAGAATAACAGAAACACTATCTCTCTCCAGTGAAACCCAGGAAAGAAGAAGGACAATTTGTGCACACCGAGCGAATATGTGCTCATGAGCAAGCAAGCATGTGGACAGGGATTTTACAGTAACAAAACCATAGAGCTAAACAGATGTTGTGTTTGAAATGTGCCTGAGTCATTAACATGAACGGGATTATTCAGTATTTTGATTAACGGTGTATTTGAGTGCAGGGACACCCTTTGGTATCTCAAATACATGTGAATATTTACACAGCACAGCTTCATGTTAGAACTAATAGAAAAACAGGCCACGTTTGGAACAATTAAAGACGAGTGACCCTTCGTTTTCCGTTTGTTGGGAAACACAAGTAAAATACTGTCAATTATCCAGTCAAATAAAGCAAACTTGCAATGTCAGGTTCAATTATTTGAATAGTTACTCGAATACCTTTTTAGCCATTTTGGGGCAAAAGTATTCGAATACTGAAATAACTGTTCGGCTATTCGTGATGCCCGTAGTCCACGCTAAGTCAGTGAGAAATATGAAAAAGAAACTCCGTCTCAGGCAACATTTTGATGCAGAGAGTTTTGAGGTATGCGTCAGGACTGAAGTCTTGTGAATGGACCAAATTTTTTTTTTTTTTTAAATTCTCATGCGTGTGGTTAGATATGAAGCTTGTGGGATAAGAGATGATATATTTTGAAATAACATTTGGTATACTCATTTAATTTCAGCGGACACTAACCGGGTACATCAGGTTTGCAGATTAAGCCTATTTTACACCAGAAGTGACACTGCGAGCAGCACGTCTCAACAACTCCGCAACGCATTAACAGTTTATACCGGTCACTGCTCTCATATGGAGCATCACATACGATTCATTCCCTGGTTTAGTAAATAGGCTATAACATGCAAATATCTGTACTGATAGATTTATATAAAACATGCATTACCACTGTGATCACAAACTTCATTAAGCCTATGAAATTTGGTAGGTATGACTTTGACAAAGCGTGAAGTTTAACAATGACATGCTGCTGCAGTTGGGCTCAAGGAATACTCAGTAAAACTTCTGCTGTGCATTTAACGTTTCTGTCCCTTCCATCTTAACATTAAGTCTGTCAAACAAAAACACAAAATATTTCCCCTCTCCTAACAGTTAGCTGAATATCCATCCCTCCATCAGCTCTTACAGATTTTCAAGTCTTAAAACGAGACTGAAGGCACGTCCCTACTATCTAAACGTTCCCATGCCGACAGGCTAAAGTGAGTTGATCTAATATCTAAAGATAAATATGTAAATGGAATAACAATCTAAATAATTATTAAAGGGAAAAACAGACCATCATGCGCTGAAGATTAAATGGAGGGTAACTGTGGACGTAATGTTTAATATGTGCCTCCAAACCTGATTAAAACAAATTCTGCTCCGACATTTAATTTTTTTTTTTGTTTTCTTCGCTCAAATTTTAGATTTTGTGAATCCCCTTCAAGGAGGTCACTTTGGATCAAAGAAAGGAAGGGTCACTCAATTATGAACTCAATTATAGTAATGAGAGGAAGTCGTTACACGTCAGATGTCGAAGTCTATTTATACACCCAGTGCATTAGAGATTCATCTTCATTCTTTCATTCATCTTGCACGATATCCTCGCCCTCCTTCTCTTTTTTTTTAGTATTTGCATGCCCTCTTGTCTAATTTACTGATGAGGTCCTAAAATATTTAAGAACGTCCATTTTCATGTGCAAGACTCTGGCAGATTATTCTTTGTCTCGTCCTCTGCTTTAAGGACCACTAAGCTATTTTCAAACATGAAAAGACATAAAATATTCAGCACATGGGGCTAGTTATAGTTCTACTCATTATGGGTTCTTAGAGTTATGTATGTAGGGAAAAAAAAGATTGATAGGCCACACTAGGAACAAAGTGTAAAGCAGAGGATGAGGAAAATGAGAATGTGGACATATTCTGTATGTAGGCCAGTCATAAGGGGGAACACGTTCAGGAAGTGCACTACTGGAAGGCATTTCCATTAGAATAAAATATGCATTTTAACAAAACTGATTGATATGTCTTATAATGACATGGTTATGAATCATGTTTGTGTAATATACTGTATAACACATATGATACTGCATTAACAGTGTGTTCAGGTTGACAATGAGTGAATGAGCGCTCGTCACTGAACGATGAACGCTCATCACTGCATGATGTATAGAAGAAAAATGTGTAGAAACCCAGGATCTACATTGGAAAATATGCATAAAAACACAACACTTCAGAGTTGACTAGTCACCAGTTCAGAAAATCTGGATCATCTGATTAACCTGTACATTTCAAAAGTAACACATTTAAGACACTGCCGCAAATAAACAGTTTGTGATTGCAAAATTAACGGAAAAACCAAACAACCTTCACAATATTCAAAGTTGCCGCAATATTGGGCCAAGACATGTCATGTGACTTCATCACAACGTGCATTCAGCCAAAGCCCTCTTTGATTCACGCAGGTCGAAAATGAGCACAGCTAAAGCTATCATTTACCAACAAGCATCACTCAAGGACCGTGCCAAACTATTTGAATAGTGCAATTTCAAATTTCGCCAATTCAGGTTGTTTTCGGGGGGGGGGGGGTTACAAAAAACTCTGCAAGTTGCATCACAAATTTTGAAGAAAGCCGCAGCAAAATCAAGCATGTAAAAAAAATTATTTATGAAAAAATTCAGCAAAATCCTGTATGGACTGAATAAAAGAAAATCATCTTTGTCTTTTTGGTGGACACAACATAAATAATAATAATTATTAAATAATAAATTGATTTGCTACAGCAAGCTAGTAGTTGCTTACATTAATCCTACCTATTACCAAAATCACCCAAATATGGAGCGCTAATCCTTTGTGAAATAAAGTATTAAAGCAGCTGTCTCATGAAGCACTTTTATTTAAATACAACTCAGTGTCATTATGTCTTTCAGCCCAATTACCTAAAGCAGATGTATTCAAACTTTTTTTCCCCATAAGCCCCACTTCCCAGTTTTTGATGTATACACTTAACTGATGTTAACATTACTGAACTAAAAAAAAACAAAAAAACAAACATGGTAATGAATTATTTACTGTTGCAGAAAGCAAGAGTGTCAGTGGATCTTTCAAGCTCAATAACTCAAAACACCTGTGCAGCTGTCAGTCATTCCAGATTCATATGTTAATTGGTCCATCTGCCATTTTTATTCAGGGAAAAAAGGAAAGTGCTGTTTCTGACAGATTTTCCTCCCACATAAAATGTGTAAAGGTTGGCAGGTCAGAAACGGGCATTTATATGTTTATTGTTTGGTATTTTCCATCTCACCCACACCCCACCTCCAGTTCCAATTTTTGGAAGATGCTGCATGCGTAGTACTGTTACTGGATGTCAATAAAAACTTAAAACTGCCTTCAAATATTCATTAGAAAAAATGTGTAGTATTTGATTAGTGACAAGCTGTTCGTATCACGAAGGAATACTTTAAAATAAAATAAAAAATAAAATAAAAATTTTATTTAAATATTGCAGTTGAGGCTTACTATATGTTACCAAATGGTAAATTGGTGGAATACAGTCAAGTTGACAAATATTTGGGCATCGACAGAGTTATTGTTATTTGACTTGTCTATCACAGTCTATTGCAGTTGAAATCACATAATGAATATGAGCTAAAGTGACTTTCAGCGCATTTCACCCACTCTCAGCCCAGGTTCCTAACAAGCTGGGTTATGCGAAGAAAAGAATTTCACTGTACTGTAAAGTATGGGTGACAAACGCTTCTTCTTTAAAAAAATAAAAAAATAAAATAAAATATTGGCTTGCTTTCGGCGTATGCTTCGGTTCATTATCCATTTGTAGTTTGAAGCAACATCCAAAGAGTTTTGAACGATTTGGCTGAATCTGAGCAGATAATATAGTGCTATGTATACACACCAGAATTCATTCTGCTGCTTTTGTCGGTCATAAGATGAGGTGGTATGCTTTGGATTATAAGCAGTTCCTTCCCCTCTCCATACACTTCGCTTCCCACCATTCTGGCACAAGTTGATCTTTGTCTCAATAGGATATTGTCCATAGGATATTGTTCCAGAACTATATGTTCGTTTTTCCAAATTGTATACTGGTCTTCCAGTTTTTGAGGCTTACCAATGGTTTACAGCTTGCAGTAAACCCTCTGTATTTACTCTGGTGAAGTCTTGATTGCTGACTTTCACAAAAATATGCCTACCTCCTGGAGGGTGTTCTTGATCTGACCAACTGGTGTGAAATAATTTTTCTGTCATCTACCACACTTGTTTGCTGTGGTCTTCCAGGCTTTTTGGTGTTAATAAACTCACCAGTGCATTCCTTCTTTTTAAGAATGTACCAAATACTTGATTTGGGTTTATTTTGATTATTCAGCCTATGGATGGTTTGCTTTCCTGGGCAGTGACAGCTCTTTGGACTTCATACTAAGAGTTAACAGCAACTGAATCCAAATGCAAATACCACATTTGAAATCAACTCTAGACCATTTATCTGCTTACTTGTAAGTGAAATAATGTGGGAATAACACACCAGGCCATGGAACAGATGAGCAGCCAATTACTACTCCAATACAGTCCAAGTTACAGTTACTTTTGGTCCTTTAAAAAGGGGGGCATCCACATATTAAAATTTCTACACCATTCACCCGATTTGAATGTAAATACACCCAAATTAAATATGAAAGTCTGCACTTTGACCTCATATTCAGTATTTAATGTCAACAATTATATACTGTGGTTGACAGTTAAAATAAAAAACTTTGTCATTGTCCAAATATTTATTTATCAGACTGTATATGAGAACTACATAGGGCATAAAATGATGACATTGTATAACCTATGTAGTGCACTATAATTTCAACAGAAAAGGTCTCAGCCACAGAAAAGTTCTCACTCCAAAACAAACAAATTTAACCTTTTAAATTTACATCTTCTTGAGAACTGGGAAAAAACATTAGTTAACTAACATTAAATAAATGCTAATTTAAAGATAGCTAACTCAAACACATTCATATACTTTATTTCACTTTCATGAACTACCAAAGAGTGTCAGTTAATACACAAACGTCAAATCATTCTAGATTGATGAGTCGATAGCAGTTTTTATTATGCAAAAAAAAGAAAAAAGAAAAGAGAGATGGCTCTTGTGCGGATTTTTACATTCCGGCATACTCAAATATTTAAATGCGGAATTACTTTTATCAAATTAATACTAATACCCGAATATTATTTTCGGACACACAAGTTGTCAATGTTTAATATTTATGTAAAGTTTCAAAGCGAATATCATCTTAAGCATATGCAGAAAATAAGATGTAGCACCAATTACATGCATCTTTTCAGAGCCCTTATCCCACATCAAGTGACAAGGTGTTATTTTATCACTTGGTGTTAGTTGACTAAAATGAAACCTGGGCTTCTTGGACATTCAAATGTAGATTTCTTTGGGCATGCCTTTGATGACAAAAATATCCTGAAAACTGTAATGGTGTGTAAACAGTGAAAATATTCTGACAGCTATTGTATTGTGTAAAATACATTGAGTTCACTGCTGGCAACAGCTATGAAAAACACATTACTTCCTATGTGATTGGACACCAATAAATAATAATCTTGTTCTCACTGGACTGAATGCCAGTTTGTGATGTTTTTCTTGCCTGTAGCAACTCCTGGAGAGACTAATGAAATAAGATGAAAGCTGAATAAAACCACACATTCTTCAGAGGGGAAAGATAGATAACCAAAGCTCAGATTTAGGTCTACATTTTCTGTTTAAAAAAAAAATAATATATATATATATATATATATATATATATATATATATATATATATATATATATATATATATATATATATATTTTTTTTTTTAAAACAACAACAAAAAAAAAAAACCCAAACAAAATAAGATTAATGCTAAACCCAGCTAAATAATCATAGTGGCATTCCTTTTAGCTATGGGGTTTTTGTCCACGTCATCTAAAAAAATACGCAGTAGTTATACAAGACATCCAATTCTAATTCCACAAATTCTCATTGTGAAGTGGGAGTTAACAAGAAATCCTTTTATGGACCATAACCACATGCCAAGAACTAAAACATCATGGAAAATCTAATGGATATAATTTATATTAAATCAGAATATTTGTTGAGATCTAAATAAAATATTAGTGTAAAAAAAAAAAAAAAAAAAAAAAAAAAAAAACCCTCAAAAATTTGGATCATAAATTTCTATGGCAGCTCGATGAAAAGATGTTTGCCATAGATGTGCGGTGGAATGGAATTCTTAATTCTGACATGAACTGAAAGTAGACATAAGGACCAATACTTTTTAAAGGGTTAGGGGAAAACATTAGTCATTACAAAGGGTTAGGCACTGAAAGATTAAAATCCACTGGATCCCATGAAACCTGCATAATCCAAACCATACAACAGTATCTGGATCTCAGTCTAGAGCACCATCCCATTCTTTAATCTTTAGAGATACTCACTAAAGATTACACACACAGCTTTCACTTTGAAACCCTTCAATAAAAAAGGGGTCTTTGCTTCCATTTCAGTGGTATTCTAGTACCTTACAGCAACAGGTTACAGTGCTATTTCATCTGGCTGTCCCCCATTACAATACATTGGCCAAATACAGAGGTGTCTTTATATGGCTATATCCTGTATTCTTCTCAAAATTTACACCACAGCTTTAAGATGTCCTGAAGATGTTGGAGCATGGAAAAAAATTACTTCTTACATACTCTCACATTCGTAAAGGATGATTGAAGTACATCAGACTTCTTAAAAGGTATGATGACCACCTTAATCTGTACTATAAATATCACAACCAAGTGAACCTCTGGCTTCTGCGAAGTGGCTCAAGTGTTACAGTAATAACCTATAAAAAAGCAGCCTTGGGTATTAACTGATCAATCACCAATGTGATTCCTGCTTCCCTTTGTGGCCTGGTAAGACTTGTGATGTAACAAGCAGAAGAGCACTGTAGGTGAATTAGGAGCAAGGGGCTAGCCACTTTCTCAGTCCAGCAGGTTTCCATGCTCTTGAGCCCTGGTAAGACTGTCCTTCCTGTGCAGGTGATGGACCCCCATCCTTTTGGGGCTCTTCTGAGGGCGGGTGGAGCCACTCTGGTGGTGGTGAGATGGAGGTTTTTCTGTGTAATCCTCCAAGCCGGCGAGGACCCTGGGGCTGACGATGGGAAAGTCCTGTGGAAGGATGTCTCGTTCTTCGGCTGGGCTGCCTACAGAACCACCATCTTCAGCAAACTCCTGCTGCTTGGCAGAGGCTGGGCTGGACTCCACCATGACCATCGTGTCGGCACTAGCACCATCATCATTGTCAAGAGCCATCAGCAATTGCTCACTCTCCTCTTGCGAAAAGGTAGCACCATACTCACCCCTTTTGGTGCGCAGGTCTGCAATGCTGCTTGTATCAGTATCCAGGCTGGACTCTCTGCTGGCCGTCCAACTTTGAGTAGAGGAGCCCTCTTCTCCATCAGAGTAGGCTCCACGCAAGATCCCTCGGTCTGAAGCTCCTCTACCTGACTTGCTGCTGCGACTCCTCTGGAGTTCCTTTACTGTTTCACTGCTGAAGGAGGTGCGGTTAACCAGGGTGCCTTCTGAGGATGGTGCGATCTTCTCCACAAACATTCGCTGCCAGTTGGTGAGCAAGTCTTCCTCAGAGCTACCTGAGCTGGCAAAGGCACTCGGAGGCTGTGGTGGGCTGCTGAAGGGACTTGACTGGCTAGACAAAGGGTCAGTGAAATCACTCTGCTGAGGGTGCGATGCATGCCCTCCACCTGAAGATGAGGAGGTCCCAGAACGCCAACCTCCATCAGACACTGCAGGGCTGTTGGGGACAGTACGTTGCCGTTCTCCAACCTCCTCTTCATTTTGTACCAGGCTGAGGGATATAGCCTGGCGTGTGGCATATGTGCAATTAGGCAGTGGGCTGTTCTTAGGGATCTTTACCTTATCATCAGAGGAGAACTCAATCACTTTGCGACCAGGGTAGAGTGGATGTGGAGGAGGAGGTGTAGGGTAGGGGTTCAGCTTCTCAAAGGAGGGTGCTGCTCCACTGTCAGCAGACTGGCCATCTGGACTACGGAACATACCATTAAGATGCGACTGATCAGAACCAGTACAGGTGCTAAGCCTAGTCTGTCCAGGACCACCATTCTCTCGGCCAGCACTCTCGTTTTGGGATCCAGTCATATCCACATGGACAAACACATCCTCAGCCACTGGCCGGCCACTGCTGCTGGACTGAGCAGAGTTGAGAACAAGTGGTTCAGGTTTCTCAAGTACCCGGGCAATGACAGAGGTGGGCACCACATCAGCTTGTGTCAGGCTCAGTGTGTCTGGGTCCTGGCCATGGGCTCCTTGAGGGCTCTGGGTCTTGTCAGGCAGACTGCTCTTCATGTGCTTATTCACCATCTCCTGCAGTTCATATGGTAACTAGAAAGCAAGTCAGCAAAAGACAAATACAGATTTCACAAACAAGATCATTGCCCTTAGACAATAAACACATACAGATTGAAAAATGATAGTGTGTAAAATAACGTTAAACATAGACTGTCATTATGTCCATAAACAAGCACACATTAACTTCCCCCCAATAAGCTGTTACTGACATCTTACAATGAGAAGAAAGTAATCTGGCATCCAAAATTTATTGTAACTGGAATGTATTTTGATGGAGATTGTAGTGTCCTGGTTTCAGTAATCATTATTCAATATTTCATAAGCTTCTGTATGTCTGTACTTATCATCTACAGTTTAAGCTCAACACAACCTTTACAAGTTTATCCACAACAAGATCTGAGTGTTATCAATCATCATTTTACATGATCTTAAGATGAGTTATGTAGTCAGGAAATTCTCTATACCTGTTCCCTGAAATCTGAATGAGCTGATAAAGTAGATGCATCTACCATTCATCCTTGTGAAGACAATTTCATAAGGACGCAATTCCAAGGGTTCCTTATATTCAAAAACACCCAGTGTCTCCAACATATAATAGACGGCTAGTGAAACTAGAGTGTAACTAAAAAGAAGCAAAAAAACAACAAAAAAAAAAGGGGGGAGGGGGTTAGGCAACTAGGACATGAATGTTACACTGCTGCCTTGGATTGGATGAGGCCAACTGGGGCTTATTGATTCATGGGAGACAGGCAAGGAAAAATCTCTGATCATACAGTTTAGCTCAGCTAGTGGCCCACAAAACACCACAACTGCTCTGGATGCGAGGGCAGACAAGATCAGTGTATTCCAGGCAGCACTTCCAAACATGACTCCTGAATGGTCTTCTGGATCACCATTTGCATGGTATCCTCTACTTTCCAAAAAAGGTAGATTTTACAAGTACATGAACAAAAATCTATAACAATATGCAAAAGATGCACCATGACTTAAGCCCCCATGAAAAACTTATTCAAATTATATCATGCTACAATTGTATTCAGTGGTGTGAAATTGGCTGACTGCTGCATGCACTCACTGATGTTGTTCTGTGTTGCCCATGAATGCAAAAGGGCAACCTGCAACCCTCCCTTCTGTGCAAACAAACAGAAGAGTGATTAATGTCCTAAAACCCACACACACACACCTCAGAGACCCATGATTATGTGCATTCCATTTTTCTTGGCATTTTTCTGCCACGGTCAGTGGCACAGTGTTTCCTGTGCACATTCCCAATGATGGCTGTTTGGAAAAGGCTTCCCAGCAGCCACTGCTTACAATGGCCATCCTTTATGGCATGCCAATTGCATCATCCAAGTATAATCATTATCATTATAAAACCTCCCAAGGAAACAAACACAACCCACAATAGTGGCAGAACATTCGTCTGTTTTTCTAGTGGTCTTCAAGGATACAAAGATTCTGTACCTCACACTCTTACTTAATAAAATACCCTCAGTTCATACTTTTATGCTAATATTTTCCACATATTAATATGAGCTAAAGAAAATGTATTTTATTACTCACATTGTATGAGATCCCACTGGAGGTACATCACTGCTATGGGAAAAAGGGTTTAACCGCATATGTCTTTTCTTATTTTGGGCTTCAAAAGGGTGCTAATGAGTACCATCTATGCACCCTTATAAGATGTCTGCATCAAAGCAGATTCAGCCAAACCCCCCTGTGACTGTTAGTAAGAACCACAGAGATGTAATAAAATATGTAATAAAAACATGATCTTAAGACGGATCTCTTATTCTGATAATTTCTGGCTTTAAACAGAAAAAGGCAATGTAACTCAAATACCCACTCTTTACAACCATAGTGAGCAGAAAAGCATCTCAGAGCACATTAGAACCTTGAGGCAGGTCAGCTACAAAAGCAAAAGACCATATCAGGTTCCACTCCTGTCAGGCAAGAACATTAATCTGAGGCTACAGAAGGCACAGGCTCACCGAAGCAGTTCTGAATTCTAATTAGGGGCCAAGCACCAAAGGTGTTATTCTATGTTTTCTTTTTATTATTATTCTGCCTCTTCTTCTGGCTAGGGTGTCTAAGGTGGCAGCCCATAGAACTGTCTGGTAAAAAGTTGGGAAGTTTGGCACACTGATTGGGGAGGGTCTAAGGACCATTCTGACCAAATTTGGGCTGTACTGCGAATGCTCTATTGCCACCATCGAGTCAAATTTGGACATAATTTGGAAGTACATTCATGGTCATAACTTTTGAACAGTGTGTACAAAATTTAAAAGCAATCACTGGTATCCCTGGATTCCCTATGTGAAGATGAGTTCAACGCTTCCTGTAACGTCAATTTCCACCATAATTAGGTTTTCTGCCATATTGTATTTTTTTTGCTACACATTTTGTCCAATCATCACCAAATTGGCACACATCATCTTCAGAGTTAGCCTTACAAAAGTTATCAAAATGATTTTTAATTTTAATAATAATAAACGGTTTGCCTGTAATGGGCCAACAAATCTGACAGTGAAGCTGTAGTGAGGCTGTATCTCAGCAACGACTTTGCACACTGACAAAACTTGGTAGGCAGCTTCACTACTGTGGCCTGAGGGTATGGTACAAATTTCGTGACCGTTACAGTAACATCCCATAAATGCATACATCCACTTTAGATTTTTGCTACTCCTCCAAATTTTGTCCAATCTTTACCAAATCTTGAGGCCTGTCTAAACAAACAAGTTATCAAAGGAACTCTGATATTCAAAACCATTCTCCCATAACAGACTGGCAAATGTGTGAAACTAAAAATCATTAGTCAATCCCTTTGCCTATATTCATGGCTCTGTTTTCTTGTGCTTGCTTATGTGAATGTGCGGCTCACCAAGTCTGGCTGCTTGGCCCCCAAAAATGCTGCTTGCAGCTTTAATTTATTATTATATTTGTTAAAGTTTTCATTTATTGTTCATTTTAATTTGCCACTAAGCAGCATAGGGATAAAATTGGTGAAACAAACATAGTATGATCAATTATTTAATTTAGATAATTACTTATCTACTTATTACTTAATTACTTATTACCTTCTTAATGTCTATAGCATACATGTCTATATGCAGTGAGCTGATTTCACCATTATAAATCATTTGAATTTATCAACATAAAATTGTTCAATTTCTGTCATGGTGAAGGGAAATTGTAATGGTACAGCATGCAAATACATTTTAGGCAATTGTGTGCTTTCAATTTCATGGCAACAGTTTGGGGAAGAACCACATATGGGGTGATTGTCAAGTGTCCACAAACTATTAGCCATATAGTGTATTTTCTGCTCAGACCTTGGGCAAACAATTTATGTTTGAATGAGTAATGAGTATGAAACTGTCTGCTATTATTGCTGAAAGCACATTGCTGAAAATAATCAGCATTGGGGAATTTGATGAAATATTGAGGACTGTCCCAAATTCTCGCTTTTACACTCTCAAGCCCGCAATCACTCATACACCATAATGTACTCCAAAAGTATGGGGTTGATGGAGAACCTCAGGGCTTATGCTAGCACTGCTAGCCAACTAACACATATGACCACGAAAAGAACAGTTAATAAATAATAGGTGCTAAAATGTCTCAACATCCACATTTTTATGAAGGAAGGCTAGCAGTAATAGGTCAACAGAGAAATGAACCCATAGGATTCATCTTTTTGCTCAATTAATAAACAAACAAAAGTGGAGGGGGGGGGGGTGTTCAGCTTAATGGAAAGCACAAAGAGGGAATTTCATTCCTCTATCTTCTTCAACAATGAGTTCTAAGTATCAAGTTTGCAAGGTATTAACAAAGCTTTTGTACACCTGCTCATTCTGGATAAGTGATGCATATATTTTGTGAATCGGGTCCAATCAGGATAGCCATAATGCAAGTCTTTAATTTTGTAGGGGGCACAGCTGTGACTATCAGTGAGCCAATTTCTATTTCCAGTTTTGTGAGTTTTAGACACTGTGAGGCTGGCAAAATATACAGAGAGAAGAAAAAAAAAAAAGAGAGGAAGTGTAAAACTAAATATCATGTTGGAGATTTGCACTCTACAAATTCCATGAAGAAATGTGGGCAGGTGAATTGTATGCCACTTCATGTAAGCTGTTGTTTGTAATTATCAGATGTTATTTATCAGTTTAATTTTAAAATCTACTAACTTTAGGCTGGTAGAGGATGGTTTGTACCAATTAGTGCTTGTGTATCAGTGATGGACATCCCAGAGATAAGCAAACAGGCCAAGTGGACTTATGCACCTAATGCATGTAGGACTTGACACCATGCTAACACATTTGGCCTCTGCTGGTCAGCCTGTGGCAAGAGTATACTATATTATACTAACAATCGCATATCCTAAGCTGAGGACTGGTATAAAGCACTGTCCTCTGCAGAGACTGGGTTTTCAAACCTTTCCCTTTTAGCTCCTTTTTTTGCCTACTGCTCTATACAATAAAAACACAGCCATCTCCATTTTGACCAAAAAAAAAAAAGAAAAGAAAAAATAGTTCCACATGGTCCCACTTTCCTTTCATTGTGCGTCACTATGGACCTGTAAACTCCAACAATGGCATCCAAAAGCCTGGGAAAGTGCATGCTGAAAGCACGTTCATAGATGGATATGCACACCCAAAACTCACGTCTGCAAACTTGTGGTTCCTGAAATGAGACTTGTTGCACTTCAACAGCTGCACAGCCAAATTGCAGTCCTGCCGATAGCGTTCCTGAAAGAGAAAGAAATTAAATAAGAGAAATTTTAAAAAGAGAGCGAAAAAAAATATATATACCAGTGCCACAGATTGCAGCATTTTCACACAGAGACCATTCCGAAAAAAGAGGATTGATCTGCAGCTGATCTGCCCGTGAAGATAAAACATCATGATTGAGCACTGTGAACAGACAGATAACTGGTTCTTAAAATCCCATAATTACCTTCCCACAGCCCTGCTCTGTGTGTGTGTGTGTGTGTGTGTGTGTGTGTGTGTGTGTGTGTGTGTGTGTGTATATATATATATATATATACACACATACATACATACATACACACACACACAGTATCTCACAATAGTGAGTACACCCCTCGCATTTTTGTAAATATTTCATTATATCTTTTCATGTGACAACACTGAAGAAATGACACTTTGCTTCTTTAGCAAGGCGGTGGTCGTTATCATGATGGAATACTGCCCTGAGGCTCAGTCTCCGAAGGGAGGGGAACATGCTCTGCTTCAGTATGTCACAATACATGTTGGCATTCATGGTTCCCTCAATCAACTGTAGCTGCCCAGTGCCAGCAGCACTCATGCAGTCCCAGACCATGACACTCCCACCACCATGCTTGACTGTAGGCAAGACACACTTGTCTTTGTACGCCTCACCTGGTTGCCGCCAAACATGCTTGAGACCATCTGAACTAAATAAGTTTATCTTGGTCTCATCAGACCACAGGACACGGTTCCAGTAATCCATGTCCTTAGTCTGCTTGTCTTCAGCAAACTGTTTGCGGGCTTTCTTGTGCATCATCTTTAGAGGAGGCTTCCTTCTGGGACGACAGCCATGCAGACCAATTTGATGCAGTGTGCGGCATATGGTCTGAGCACTGACAGGATGACCCCCCACCCCTTCAACCTCTGCAGCAATCCTCAGAGAGTTCTTTGCAATGATGTGCCATGTTGAACTTCCAGTGACCAGTATGAGGGCGTGTGAGAGCGATGACACCAAATTTAACACACCTGCTCCCCATTCACACCTGAGACCTTGTAACACTAACAAGTCACATGACACAGGGGAGGGAAAATGTCTAATTGGGCCCAATTTGGACATTTTCACTTAGGGGTGTACTCACTTTTGTTGCCAGCGGTTTAGACATTAATGGCTGTGTGTTGTTATTTTGAGGGGACAGCAAATTTACAGTGTTATACAAGCTGTACACTCACTACTTTACATTGTAGCAAAGGGACATTTCTTCAGTGTTGTCACATGAAAAGATATAATCAAATATTTACAAAAATGTGAGGGGTGTACTCACTTTTGTGAGATACTGTGTGTGTGTGTGTGTGTGTTATATATATGTGTGTGTATATATATATATATATATATATATATATATATATATATATATATATATATATATATATATATATATATATATATATATGTGTGTGTATATATATATATATATATATATATATATATATATATATATATATATATATATAAAAAACACACACACACACACACACACACACACACATACACACACACACACACACACACACACACACACACACACACAACCAACATGAGGCCCCTCATTTAAGAAGTGGCTTTCCATTGAAAATCGGGATTTTAGTACACCTAATCTGTATATCTGCCAATCCTGGGTACCCTATCCAAAGTGCAATAACCTAGCATTAGCATAGATAATGAGTTTGTCAAGCTGTATCTAAATCTAATGGAAAAGAAGAGCATGTCTTAATGTGAGATTGCTGTTTCTATCTGTAGAACTCTATCAGGCCAAAGTCTTGTCCAAGACTGCACACAGACCTGACAGTGCACTTCTATGAAAGCTTAGCACTGAACCTCTTGATGTAGCTTTCAATTTTCAGCTCCAGTGGTTACCAATTGTAGTTCTACAATACCTGACAACTCTGGTCCACTGTGACGCACGCACACACACACGCGTGCGTGCAGACAGACACACACAGACAGACACACACAGACAGACACACACACACAGACACACACACACAGACACACACACACAGACACACACACACAGACACACACACACAGACACACACACACAGACACACACACACAGACACACACACACACACAGACACACACACACAGACAGACACACACACACAGACACACACACACAGACAGACACACACACACAGACACACACACACAGACAGACACACACACACAGACAGACACACACACACAGACACACACACACAGACACACACACACATACATTCAGTTCCTCCAGCTTGTCAATAGTGTTCTTAGCATCCACAAGCTTGTTGGTGAGCTCCACTATCTCTTGATCCATGGTCTTCTTGTCTCTTTCCACTTTCCGGAGCTACAAAACACAGAGTGAGCACAAATTACAAACAGCTCTCTAAGCAATTCTGAATGGATGAGGCAAACCCTGAGCTAGTGTTTTAAGTAAGAGCATCCAGTCATTTCCTTATCGATTCACAAAAAAGCTTTAAGCTGCTCATCTTCAAAACTCTGCTGACAGCGTCAGCATAAAACAAAGAAGAAACAAGAAAACAAAATTTTTAATTCT
Source organism: Ictalurus punctatus (assembly GCF_001660625.3). Classification (NCBI taxonomy): domain Eukaryota; kingdom Metazoa; phylum Chordata; class Actinopteri; order Siluriformes; family Ictaluridae; genus Ictalurus; species Ictalurus punctatus. The sequence goes on along the minus strand of NC_030418.2, from coordinate 11,525,474 downwards.
TAACAACTTAAGGGGGGGGGGGGGGGGGATATAGAGAGATTACAAAATAAAAAAAGGGGGGAAAAAAACAGCCAGCCATTCAACTTAAGTGCAAGTTTGGCAATCAGACTCCGTAGCTCTGAAGGAATCTGTAACAAAGTAGTGTAATATACACTCACTGAGCACTTTGTAAGAAACACTGCACTAATACTGGGTAGGGCCTCCCCTTTGCTCTTCTTGCGATTCTTCGTGGCATGGATTCCACAAGATGTTGGAAACTCCTTTGAGAATCTACTCCATGTTGACATGATTGCATTACATAATTCATGCAGATTTTTCAGGTGCGCTTACATGTTGTAAATCTCTCGTTCTAGCGCATCCCAAAAGTGTTCTATTGGACTTTTGCTTTTGTGACATGGTGCATTATCGTGCTGGAAGTAGGCATTAGAAGACGGGTAAATTGTGGCCATGAAAGGATGCACACAGTCAGCAACAATACTCAAATAAGCTGTGGCATTCAAGAGATGATTGACTGGTATTAACGGGCCCAAAGGTTGCCAAGAAAACATTCCCCACACCATTACACTACCTCAACCAGCCTGGACAGTTGACACATCTGTGTCCATCGGTGTGCCCTAGCTGAAATCAAAATTTATCAGACCAGGTTACGTTTTTCCAGTCTTCAACTGTCCAGTTTTGGTGAGCTTGGTACCCTCTGTAGTCTCAGCTTTATGGTCTTGGTTGACAGAAATGGAACCCAAATTGGTCTTCTGCTGTTGTAGCCCATCCACCTCACAGTCTGACATGTCATTCAGAGATGCTTTTCTGTCTGCAGAACTGCTGCCCCCCCAATATGATTGTTGATGTGAACATTACCCAAAACTACATGATTGCATGCACTGCTGCCACACGATTATCTAATTAGATAATTGCATGAATGAGTAGGTGTACAGGCGTTCCTAATAGAGTGCTCAGTGAGTGTAGATTATCTCAGAATCTGATCTTAGTTCAACATGTGTCTTGAAAAGCAGTAGACAAAAGCAAAAAAGGGAAAACTTTGTAGAAGTAATTAAGATGAACTACATAGTATAAAGAGCTTGATATTGGAACTAAAGGCAGCTAATTTGGGTTAAGCAGGAAACAGTACACCACATACATTTAAATAAAAATGAGGCTAACTACTATCTCTTAGCTCAACATACCCAATCAAGGAATTGGATGACATTCTATAAGGCCACTTACATGCACAGGCTTTTGTCAAAGCATGCATAAATTAATTCCAATGTTTCAGCATAAATATTCCCCAAACCTCTGGGCTGGAAACCCTGAATATAAATTAGGTGTGCTGTACAGATCCAGCTGCCTGCTATACAGTCCCCTCTGAAACTATTGGAATGGTATTTGCTTCAATTCTTTTGTTTTTGTTATGCACTGAAGCCCTTTGAGTTTGAGATGAAAAGAGGAATATGAGATGATAAATCAGCTTTTATTTCCTGATATTTACATCTAGATGTGTTAAACAACTAAGAACATGGCACATTTGCTGGCAGACCACCCAAATTTGGGGTCAACAAAGGTATTGGAATTAAAGTCTTAAAGTAAATAACATTTTATATTTGGTTGAAAATCCCTTGACTGCAATTGACAGTTTCTTTCAGTTGTTTGTTTTGGGTTGGTTCTCTCTTCAGTCTCCTCTTCAGGAGGTGAAATGCTGCTCAACTGGGTTAAGGTCTGGTGATTGACTTGGCCAGTCTAAAACCTTCCAATTTTTCCACCCTGATGAAGTCCTTTCTTGTGTTGGCAGTGTGTTTTGGGTCATTGTCTTGCTGCATGATAAAGTTCCTCCAAAATAGATTGGACTCATTTCTCTGCAAATTGGCAGAAAGAATGTTTTTGTAGACTTCTGAATTTATTCTGCTGCTTCCATCACGAGTTACATCATCAATAAAGATTAGTGAGCCTGTTCCTGAAGCAGCCATGAAAGCCAACATACTAGCACCACCGTGCTTGACTAATGAGCTTGTACGTTTTGGATCATGAGCAGACCCTTTATTTCTCCACACTATGGCCTTTCCTTCACTGTGGTAGAGGTTAATCTTGGTTCCAAAATTTTTGTGGCTCATCTCTGTATTTCTTTGCAAATTCCAATCTGGTCTTACTGCCAATGAGGGGGTATCTTGTAGTATGGTATATTTCTGGTCTTGAAGTCTTCTTCGAACAGTGGATTGTGATTCCTGCACCCCTGCCCTGTGGAGGTTGTTGGTGATGTCACTGTTGTTTTTGGGTTTTTCTTCACAGGTCTCACAATATTTGTCATCAACAGCTGTTGTTTTTTTTGGCCAAACGGTTTGATATCTGTTTGTTAGTACATCAGTGTTTTCTTTCTTTTCAGGACATTCCAAATTTTTGCGTTGGCTATGCCCACTGCTTATGCAATGGCTCCTACTTTCCCTCTATTCTCAGCTATGTCTTGCTTTTCTCCAACAAACAGCTCCCTAGTCTTCAAGTTGGTTTATCCTTTTTAACAACAAATGCAGTTTTAACAGGTGAAAGCCAGGGCTCAAACCAAGAGTAGACATTCAGAGCTTTTAATTGTTTAAAACAGGCAATCTAACAGGGCATGCCTGGGCAACACAAAACACTTGTCAGTCACATGTTCCAATATTTTTGATCACTTGAAAAAACGTGTGGGTTCAATCAAAAGGTACCATGTTCCAAGTTGTTTAACATATCTAGATGTAAATATCAGGAGATGAAAGCTGAAATTATGATCTATCGTCCCATTCATTTTCTGCTCTCAAACCCAAATGTCTTCAGTGTACATCAAAAAAAAATTTAGAATTGGCCTTGCCATTCCAATACTTTCAGAGGGGACTGCATGTGTGCGTGTCCATTTATCTGCCTACAGCATGATAACAGCATTTTGGCTGTATACAAAGCCGATGTCTGCATTATGGGCCCACTGCACGCACTGAGAAAGCTGACGGAGCCAACAGATTTAATTGAATTGAGTGCTTCATAAAACATCACAGAAGTGAAGAGCTAAGCAGGTCTGTGCTGTGCACACAGTAATTTTAAAAAGGGCGTGTGATCAGATGGCTGGATATGATATTCTAAATACAGGCTTCTGAGCCACAGGATATTTCCAGTACTACAGTAAAAACGACAATGTAACGGAAAACAATTCCTGTGATTTAAATCCTGCTACATATTTAATGTGTGTTCAGGACATGGATACACTGCTACCTAAACTTCAACTCAGTCTACTATTAGCTTTAGAGGAGGCTCAAAAGTGCAGAGTGATTGCAAGTGCCAGAAAAGCCTCTGTTACCAATCACTAATGGAGAATTTAGCAATAGTGTAACAGTACCTATAAAGTGGATGAGGTGGAACAATAAACTCAGTGCACAGATAAAGCAGCTGTTCATTACAGTCCACACAAAACTAGTAATAATCGATGTAAACTAAAATACATTCTAAAAAGTGAGGAAAGGGAAGACAAAGGAAGAGATGCTTACTCACAAGACGAGAACTTTACACTGCACAGCTGAAGTTCAGTGGTTGAAATGCTTAAAACACATCAGCAAGCCCAGATTTTGCTGATGGCTCGCGCATTTAACACATCAGGAATGCATTTCTCTTTTGTACCAATGTTACCTTGCAAGATATAGAAGTGATTGCAAATGTTTGACAAACTCGCACATCATACAGCAACTACAACAGGAAGTGCTTATCAACCACTGCACACTTGGACTCTAGAGTGATGCCTCTGACGTCAAAGCGCTGCCATGCAGAGGGAGAACAGAAGGGTGAGACAGTGGAGACTAAAGAATGACAACTACACTAATGCACTTTGAAGGGTGAGAAGATAGAAGAGAATGAGTGATCACGCAACTGCATGAACCCAGGTTTGACTGATGGCAGCCTGATGGTGATGGTTGTGGTGGCAGTGAGTTCCAAGTCATGGCAGCATGAGTAGAGAAGAGGAAATGATGGAAAAAGAGTGAAAGAAATGATGGGCACAAAGCACAGTATGATTGTACACAATTAGTCATTGTTTTCTATAGCTAAAAAAAATTGGTAGCCTGCCATTAAACATTACATTGCAATGCCAGTTGTGCTATTTGTGATTGTTGGCAGGGGGCATAGATAGGAGGGTTAAAGATGTGCAAATATAAACTGCCTGGAAATCAACTGACTGAAAATTTCAACATGTACAGTGGCGTTTGAAATTTTAGCCCATTCCTCAGTACAGAACAGCTTCAACTCTGGGATGTTGGTGGGTTTCCTCACATGAACTGCTTTGCTTCAGGTCCTTCCACAATATTTCTATTGGATTAAGGGTCAGGACTTTGACTTGACCATTCCAAAACATTAACTTTATTTATCTTTAAGCATTCTTTGGAAGAACGACTTGTCTACTAAGGGTCATTGTCTTGCTGAATGACCCACTTTCTCTTCTATGATTCAGATCATGGAAAGATATCCTGACAATTTCCTTTAGAATTCGCTGGTGTACTTCAGAATTCATTGTTCCATCAATTATTGCAAGCTGTCCCAGTCCAGATACAGCAAAACAGTCCCAAACCATGATACTACCACTGGCATGTTTCACAGATGGGATAAGGTTCTTATGCAACTCTTTTTCTGCGTTCCTCAGAAATCTCCTTTGTTCGTGCCTTGATGCACTTTCACAAACATGTGATGTGAGGATCAGACACTGATAGATCCCTGTTCTTTAAATAAAACAGGGCGCTCACCCACACCCGTCATCCCATTGGTTGAAAAGACCTGGCTCTAATTTCATCTTCAAATTAACTGCTAATCCTAGAGGTTCGCAGACTTTCCCCCCACACCCACATTTGTAATATTAATATCATTTTAATAAATTAATTTAATTCTCACTTCTGTAATTGGGTTCTCTTTGTCTACTGAACATCTGATGTTGTTTCAGGTCATATTTATGCATATATATAGAAACTTTCAAGCACCACTGTACAAGAATATATACAAAATGCATTTTTGAGAAAGGCTACATAGCATACTTTTTTTTTTTTGGGGGGGAAGCAGCCTAAAATCATATACTTTAATATTAATACAGGCTTCAACGCGATTATTTTTTCAGACCGGCAAACACTAACAAAGACAGGCACGGAGTCTTGTAATTTGCGTCACTGTAAAACCATTCACACCAAACATGTTTGATTACATTAGCATTTGAATGACACTGAAAGGAGAAAGGCTATGACCAATCAGGTTGGCTTTAAATCCCTTTCCTTTACAGATCATCAGACCTCAAAGACTCTTAAATGTTAAATTCTAATACCTAGAGTTAGTTTTCATGAATAGTTGTAATTTACATGTAAAACAAATCATTCAACAGTTCTAAGGTGCTTATTAAATCAATTACATGTGGCAGTACTCCAGTTTATTCTGTTAATTTCCAAAAACATGATTAAAACAATAATAGCATAAAACATTTTATATTAAACTTAATGTTAAGCTATTTATAATTGCAGCTAGAATACAAAATATGGCTGTATTATTGTATGCCTAACAATATGGGTACTTGAACTTCGCATGACATTACGAAATAAGCAGGACTGTAAAAATAGTGTCTAAATTAATTTTTAATTCATCTTCAATCACTACAGTTAATTAATTAGCAAGATAGCTAGTTGTACTGTTAGCAAACTCACAAACCATAAAGAGTGAAGTAGATTTGTACCATCAGCTTCCAACTTCTAAAAGAGTCCGGTCAATTTGTAAATCTGCCCAATTATTCTTATGTAAAGCACAGACCACAACAAACATGCAAAATAAAATCCTGAATGGTTCATGTTAGGCTCAGAGAAACATGACCTCCACTGTGAAGATGATCAGATGGTTTATTAGGAGCCATTTATTTAAATATGAAGAAACTACCAAAGGGTTCAGAAATATTAATCCTCACAACTGTCTTTATCATCAATTTATTATTGTAAGAGTACACTAAATAATTCAATTGAGGTGCAGCAGCCTGGCTAGGAGGATAAAATGCAAGTGGCACCATATAAGAAATTGTTCATCATGCCTTTTAAAGGTTCGTCAATGTTATAGAGCCTAATCTAATCCCTGTGACATGGAGATATAAAGGCTGGTCTGACTCTCAGCAAACTGAGTATCATTATATTACTGAAACCAATAGAAAGGAAATGAAAGACATCTGTCTCTAAAATTAATTCAGGAGGTAAAAGTAAAAGGGAGAGTGATTACCAAGGCATGAAGCTTCTCTTCCAGATCCTGGTTAGCTCTCTGGGAAGCTGTGTAACTGTTCTGCAGTCTGTGGGAGAAACACACATAATTAACACCGCAGGAACAGGAAGAAACGCTCGATTTTGCATCAGCTCATGCTCTGCTTTTTAGAGACAAAGAATCAGTCATTAATACAACAGTACAGAACCATTATACCATATTCAGCAATGCATTCGGGGAAATAATATTACAGCGGCCTCATCTGTTTCTTGCCTTACATTTAGAGTGATGCAGACTGGCAGTGTTTTCAACGACATTCTTAATAAGGCAGCACTGACACTAGACAGGTATGGCCTGTGTTTAGATAGGCAGATTAATGATGTGCACGATAGGCAAACAGCCCTCTGGAATACACACTGGAGGTTGTTTGTTTGTTTTTAAATCTGAATTTTTTTTGCAAGTTTTCAGCAGCTCTGACACACACACACACACACACGACTGTAAAAGACAGGATGAGGAGGAAACCATGCATTTTCATCACCATAACTCACTACATCTTAGGAAGAATATACAGATATCCAGAGGATATGTCGTGTTCTCATACAATGTTCCAACAGATAACTGCCAAACACTGCTAGGACAATGTATAGGAGAAGTGCTTTATTGCCACCCCCCCAACACACACACTCTTTAAATTAATGTAAGTACATAGAAATACATTTAGATAGGAAATGTGTTCAGGCATGGCGTGCATAAAAATCATAGTTGTATGCCTAGATATATCATTAACAAATAACATTAATAGATGTTATGAAATTAATCACTAAAATAAATGTTTATACATATTCTGCTTAATCGAGCAGTTCAAAATGTGTTTCTCTACACAATAAAAGGTAAAGTATTGTGTGTGCTGGGAACAGGAGAACCCAAAAAAAAACAAAAAACATTAACATTAGTGTCCAAAACCTAACTGAAATTTCCATCATATTCCAGTTCATATTGATATTTTGGAATTGCAGCTATTCACTTCAGCAGCAAGCTTTAAATTCATCATCATGTAAATCTTGCACTGAAACACTAAACATTTCGATACTGCAGACTACCAAACCAATCACAACAAAACCATAATATCACTGGTATACATCATGTCTGTGTCCTCTACGTTTTCAAATGTTGATGAATATAATATTGGAGCATTTTTCTAGATCAAGTGGAATCTGGTTGTCATTGTGCCCCCGCCCCCCCAAAAAAAGTTAAAAAGAGATGCCACTAATGCCACTTTAAAAAAACACTTCATGCGTAGAAATCAGAACTTGTGCACGCTATGCTGATTTCACCAAGCTAATAAACTTTATTTGATCTTATACAATGGTTACACATCCTTAAAATAATCTGATGGTCCGATACAGATAATACACACTATATATTTATCCACTCAAAAGATAAAAGCACGGAAATGAAGCTCCATGATCCAATGGACGAATGAGTTTATGCAGTGAGAATTAAATAGCTTTAACTGCGCAATAGTTAAATATTATGGACTAATTTCAATAAGGATTCATTTTCATTATTGGATGCTGCACTTTCGGTTCAGGCGGCGCGTTTTAAGGAATTTAACAGCATGGTTTTGCTGATATTTCACTAGAGTGCAAAAGGTGAGCATATTTGGGTCAGACAGAGGATCACAAGATTGAAAAATCAACCACTCATATGATTTCATTCTAGTTTTTTTTTGGTAATATACACTAGTATCAGAACATTGCATTTGTTTTTATGTCAGAAATAATCCAAATAACAGATAATCCAGTTTAAAATAACGTTCTGTTATATTTTCATGAAATTCTCGGAGATGCTCTAAGATGCAAGGCTTAGAGGGGTATGAAAACAGATACGATTCATGATTAGTTAGGAAAGGTATGCCATTCCTGTGATTAAGAAGATAAAAAATGCTAATTGATTACAGTGGATTGTGTGTCTGTCAGTGGCAGTGTGATGAGGATGAGAAGGCATGAGACATTAATACATGAACACACAACGTTGGCTGGGCCGCCTGCAAACAAGCTGATTGATCTGTTGACCACACAGTATGACAGAGCGTTAACATGCCCCGCTTTGCAGTCTCGTTATGCACAAAGTATCCCTTCATCTAATATACCATTCTGAATACATTCTCAGTTGATGGACTGGGGGTTGAGTACAATTCATGTTTTATAAATCATTTTCAATCCACCAAGTCTTAGCCTGAATACATCGCTACATCACATCCTGTAAATACACACATTTTTAAGTTCAACATTAATAAGGGATTATCAATATCAATATAAATGTATGCTTACACGGACTACTGGGATTGACTCAGTCTATTTCACAGTTAATAGAGTTAGCTGGACCGCCCGCCCCCCGTCTCTCTCTCTCTCTCAGATCAATATCATTTTACACAAGGGGTTTTCTGTCTCACCTTGTAACAATTAGAGCTGAACAAATCCATTTTTACCAGCACCACTGATTGTACGTGAGTACAGCCATAAAATCATACTATGTAATATAACTCCGGCTTCACTGACACATGCAGAATGTTTGGTAATCACCACTGCTCAGAGTTTATCCTGGAATAGACAGGGAAAAAAATCCAAATAAACGATATCATGGCAGAGGTTAATTAGGTTGGCTCTTCAGATAGGTGGGGTCAGACTGGGCAAACTGGCAACGAGTGCTGATAAGCTGGGGAGAGGCCGAGAAAAATAAAAAATTCCTACTCTGAGTTTCTAAAACCCTCTGCTATAACCTCAGAGCCCTAATATGTGTGTGAACCTGGCACAGTGTACTCGCACGACTCTGATACACATGCACACTGTGGCACATATTCATTACCCGATTGTTATCCAATTAGACTATTATACAAAATGGCACTGAGAGTTGGAGAAGTGGAGCAGAAGCCGCAATGCAGTCTCCGATTTGACGGAAAGAATGCTGATTGAATCCGGATGCTTATGACAGGTATATAGCCTGATTGGAAATGAATCTCTCTGATTGCAACAGAATGAGACACTGACTTAATCAGGGAGACGCGATCAGAGGAAACAAGTGGCATTAAAATGAGAGCAAATCAGGCTGGATGATCAGGATACACAATACAAAAACAATAGGTCATTTTTTAAAAATTAACATTTACATAAAGTTTAAAAAATAGTATAGAGAGGTACATTTTGGCCAATGTTCATCTTGCATAATTGGTCTTACAGCATCACCAGTGATATTAAAAGAGATGATTGTGATTTGTCAATGTCACTCTAATCTCATCTTTGAGTTTGGAAGTGTATATGCTCTCATAATTTTTTTTTTTTAAAAACCCAACAGAAAACACACCTTGGCTACTCTTTCTGTATGGAGTTGAGTGATTTTGCAAAAACTTCCTATCATTTTTTTTCCCCAGGCTGGACCACGATCCATAATCTTTTTCTTTTTTGTCATGCTGGTTTTAAGACTATTTTGCAAGTTACTGAACGGAGCAATCAACCTAATTTCCCTATTGATGTAAATATAAGTGCAAGGAAACAAGAACAAAGTACCTTTTCAAACAAATTGTTAAAAACAAAATGCAAACAAGTATATCTAAAATGAAAATAATCAAGCATGGATACTGTACTGTAGCTTTCTTTGGCCAGGTAAAATGTCACAGCATCAGTAATGTTTTTCCAGTGCTTACTAGTTTTCTCCTGCAGTACTGTTCATGTGCACTCCCCACCTTGCTTTCTGGATTTCGGCACACTCTTTCAGGTGCTTTCTTGGTGGTTAAACAAAATGGGGAAAAAATAAATAAACTAAAAAAATAAATACTAAATAACTAAATTAAATGAAATACAGCAAATTAAATTCTGTTAATGCACTTTGTGTCTCAAGTATAGACAATTAAATAGATTGAACAGCTCTGCATCTGTAACTGACATCTGAGGTTAACATTTTAGAAGGTCATGATTCAGTCGTGATGTATTGAAGATGACGAGTGGTCTTGCACCTCAGTGTAACTAGGAGAGACAAGTGAGGACAGGAATACTCACGACAAAAGATATAAAGCATTGATATGAAATTTCAGCGTTTTTCAGACAATCATTCCAGTCTTATCACGGTCATGGCAAAAACACTGAGCAGGCCTTGTGCATCACTGCCTCCTTGCTACATGTGTCAGCTTTTCCATTTTCTGTCTTAGACAAACACCTTGCACACAGCAGATTAATTGAAACCGATGGTGCTCAACATATTCATGCACTCATAACTTTTCCTGCCTTTACGGTCATAAAAAATAGATTGAGAGGAAGGTTTGCGCTCCACGTTGGGAAGAGGAGACAAAAGTCCCAGACAGAGTGGAGAGACAGTAAGTACATAACCAGATGGTGAAAGCCAGCCAACAGCCATGGGAGGCTGAGTCAGTTTGTCTGGGCGATAGTGTGTTACTGAGTAAGGCAGAGCTACTGAGATAACATATCCATAGGGTATTCAAGAGAAACAGTGTGAGAGAGAGTGTGTGTGTGTGTGTGTGTGTGTGTGTGTGTGTGTGTGTGTGTGTGTGTGTGTGTGTGTGTGTGTGTGTGAGAGAGAGAGAGAGAGAGAGAGAGAGAGAGAGAGAGAGACAGACACACACAAAGAGTGCAAGACACAAACAAAGACAGATGGCGGGTCTAACCTTCGAAACTTGTCTTTCATCTTCTCCAGATCGTCCCGTGTTCGGCCCATCTCTGTCTGCATGTAGTGTCGACGGCTCTCAAACTCCTCCTCCATGGCCTCCATTTTGTGGGTGGTATGTGTGAGATGGTGGCGCAGGTCTTCATTCTGCTGTTGTAATATCCTGGAAACATACACAGGAAATTTTTTAAAAATCAATACTAATATTATTTTAATGGTCTAGAAAAGGTTTGTTGCTTAAGTCCACTACTAGACCGATACATCCTGTCCTATACATTACTTTGAATCCGGCATCCCTGCTCAGGCCAAAACCTAATGCTCATGTGTGTCTGCAAATGTAATCTAATCTGCATATTTGTGCAGGCATGTGCATATTAAACTAGGAAAGGTGTGTGTGTGCACATGTGTGTGAGAGGGGGATTTATATATTATAATTATATATATATATATATATATATATATATATATATATATATATATATATATATATATATATATATATATATATATTTATATATATATATATATAGAGAGAGAGAGAGAGAGAGAGAGAGAGAGAGACCATGAGGGCACTATGTGCTGAGGGCAGTTGGTTGTGTGCTGAGGAGAGGAGACAAGGGCAACTGTCATGAGACACAATACATCTGCTATGTGCTACAAAATTGTCTCCTCAGTGCTCTCGCCGAAGCCCACTGGCTCTGGGGACATGCTGCTCTTTTACATTAAAGGGGTCATATGATGCTTTTTAATATTTTCCTTTTCCTTTAGTGCGCAATGCATCTGTTTGTGAATGTATACGATCTGCAAATTTACACAGCTCATAGTCTCCCACAAAGGGATTTATTCTATCTAACAAAACACTGCTCCAGACCTGCCTAAAACGCCTCGATCCAAGTCCAGATATTACTTCCAAATGTCTGCAATTTCACAATTTGAAATATCAGCATAATGTCTCCATAATTTTTGTAATTTTTAATTATTATTATTATTTTTTAAAAACTGTATTTTATGTTGTCACTTCAGGACAAAGTTGTTACAGTGAAGAAGGCAAATTAAACCGTTCTAACATCGTATCGAAAAGGTAAGAGAGTTACAAAATAAACACTTACCACTGTGAAACGTTCTGCTCAAGTCGTTCTTGCAAAGTTGGTTCTGACTGACCTGCTTGTTCATCCGCATTTTCAGAATCTGACTCGGGCTCGAACTGATACGGTAAATGTGACAACATTATTAACTATGTTGCTTAGAAGCCTAGGAAGCTAAAGCTCGCCATTATGCTAAGGGGCGTTAAATTTCCGACACACGCTTGAGGTTTTTGGCCAATCACAATGCAGTGGGTCAGCTGGCCAATCAGAGCACTCTGGGCTTTTCGGAAAGAGGGGCTTTGGAGAAACCAGACCTCAATCGGAGCGTCTCAGGCAGCCAGGGATTAGAGGTACCACAATAATGTACAGTATGTGAAATATAATGTGTTTTTTGAACATTAAATCATGTTAACTTATTCTATTACACCCAATAAACAAAATAATGAACTTTTAAAAATCATCATATGACTCCTTTAAAACCACTTCCCAGAATTCCTCACCTTTCTAATTAAAATAAAAGCATATAAGGATTTCTAAGTAATTAAAAATAAATCTGTTCCAAAATGCAAAAAAAAAAAAAAGTCTGATTTATTCACTCCTACAAAAAAATAGCAAAGAGCAAAATAAAAACGCATGAAATATAAACAGCAAAAATAATAGCAAAAACAATCTTTAATAAAGTTGTGTGTAAATATTTGTTTAACCCAAACCAAATCAAAATTCTCAGTAGGATTTACAAAAGTTTTGGAAACGCTGGTTTCCTTTATACTCGTGTGTACGTCAAAATCTTGGGGCAGTGGTGGTTTGGGCTCTGGGTTACTGATCGGAAGGTCAGGGGTTCAAGCCCCAGCACTGCCAAGCTGCCACTGTTGGGCCCTTGAGCAAGCCCCTTAACCCTCTCTGCTCCAGGGGCGCCGTATCATGGCTGACCCTGCGCTCTGACCCCAGCTTCCTGACATGCTGGGGTATGCGAAGAAAAGTATTTCATGGTGCTGTAATGTATATGTGATCAATAAAGACTCATTACTCATTATTATTATTATTATTATTATTATGTTGAGCACCCATAAAGTGCAAAGAATGCTCCCAACACAGTTCACTTACACTTTGCGGCGCCCACACAACCCCATAATAGTTCAAGCACACAGAGGGCTGGAAACATGAAATGACTACTAAACCATGAAAGCAGAGGCAGAAAGGCAGAAATGGAAGTTATTTTGACTAACTTCTATACCAAGAACAGTGTATCAATTCAAAATCAAAAGGTCAAAATGGAGGGCCAATTACAGAAAAGATGAATTAGATGTAAATCAAGTGAGGTGAAAAGAAAATGGTGTGACATGAAAACAGAAAAGAAAACCAGATGCACACTGTACCCAGGTGATCATGCACACCATGTACACCACACAGGGAAATGGATATTTTTAAATTAAAAGTTGCACGTCATTAAAAGAAGATGCCGTGTAAAACGGAAGTGAAGCTTTCACTCTCGTCTTTAAACATCCTCTTCCAGATCAGTGTGACCTGTGCTAAACCTTCCATCAGCGGAGGCATTTGTTTATGGTTTATGGCTATGCATGGAGGACATGAATGTTTGTTTGTTTTTTAAATTATGGGTATAAAATAAATATCAAATTTCTTCTGTGTAAATGCACCTACAAACCATTTACGAATAAATGCAGCCAACTTTCAAAATGAGACCCACTGCTCCGGTATATCTAAATGTTTTCTCTTCTGTGGTAGCCCATCTTGCTTTCCTGTCTAACTCCACTTAAGTGTAAAGAGCTCTAGCCATTATTTCCATTAACTGGGGCCTGGCCTGTCTAAGTGTGTTATATATTATACACACACACACACACACACACACACACATACATATATATACACATACATACATACATACATACATACATACATATACACACACATACACACACACAGAGTATCTCACAAAAGTGAGTACACCCCTAAGTGAAAATGTCCAAATTGGGCCTAAAGTGTCAATATTTTGTGTGGCCACCGTTATTTTCCAGCACTGCCTTAACCCTCTTGGGCATGGAGTTCAACAGAGCTTCACAGGTTGCCACTGGAGTCCTCTTCCACTCCTCCATAACGACATCACAGAGCTGGTGGATGTTAGAGATCTTGTGCTCCTCTTCCATTTGAGGATGTCCCACCGATGCTTAATAAGGTTCAGTCCATCACCTTCACCCTCAGCTTCTTTAGCAAGGCAGTGGTCATCTTGGAGGTGTGTTTGGGGTCGTTATCATGCTGGAATACTGCCCTGCGGCCCATTCTCCGAAGAGAGGGGATCATGCTCTGCTTCAGTATGTCACAGTACATGTTGGCATTCATGTTTCTCTCAATGAACTGTAGCTCCCCAGTGCCAGCAGCACTCATGCAGCCCCAGACCATGACACTCCCACCACCATGCTTGACTGTAGGCAAGACACACTTGTCTTTGTACTCCTCACCTGGTTGCCGCCACACACGCTTGACACCATCTGAACCAAATAAGTTTATCTTGGTCTCATCAGACCACAGGACATGGTTCCAGTAATCCATATCTTTAGTCTGCTTCTCTTCAGCAAGCTGTTTGTGGGCTTTCTTGTGCATCATCTTTAGAAGAGGCTTCCTTCTGGGATGACAGCCATGCAGACCAATTTGATGCAGTGTGCGGAGTATGGTCTGAGCACTGACAGGCTGACCCCCCCACCCCTTCAACCTCTGCAGCAATGCTGGCAGCACTCATACGTCTGTTTCCCAAAGACAACCTCTGGATATGACGCTGAGCACGTGCACTCAACTTCTTTCGTCGACCATGGCGAGGCCTGTTCTGAGTGGAACCTGTCCTGTTAAACCGCTGTATGGTCTTGGCCACCATGCTGCAGCTCAGTGTCAGTGTCTTGGTAATCTTCTTACAGCCTAGGCCATCTTTATGTAGAGCAACAATTATTTTTTTCAGATCCTCAGAGAGTTCTTTGTCATGAGGTGCCATGTTGAACTTCCAGTGACCAGTATGAGGGAGTGTGAGAGCGATGACACCAAATTTAACACACCTGCTCCCCATTCACAGCTGAGACCTTGTAACACTAACAAGTCACATGACACTGGGGAAGGAAAATGGCTAATTGGGCCCCATTTGGACAGTTTCACTTAGGGGTGTACTCACTTTTGTTGCCAGCGGTTTAGACATTAATGGCTGTGTGTTGAGTTATTTTGAGGGGACAGCAAATTTACACTGTTACACAAGCTGTACACTCACTGCTTTACATTGTAGCAAAGTGACATTTCTTCAGTGTTGTCACATGAAAAGATATCAAATATTTTCAAAAATGTGAGGGGTGTACTCACTTTTGTGAGATACTGTATGTATGTATGTATGTATGTGTATATATATATATATATATATATATATATATATATATATATATATATATATATATATATATATATATATATATATATATATTTACATATATTTACACACATACATGTCCATACGTCTCTTCTCCCATCTTTGTCTCTTTATACAGTGGTGCCTGAAAGTTTGAGCCCTTTAGAATTTTCTACATTTCTGCATAAATATGACCTAAAACATCATCAGATTTTCATACAAACCCAAAAAATAGACAAAGAGAACCCAATTAACCAAATTAGACAAAAAATTTATACTCTGTCAATTATTTACAATGGAAAATGAGCCAATATTACATATCTGTGAGTGGCAAAAGTATGTGAATCTGGTGTGACCCACTAGTGCAGCAAAAACTGCATCTAAAAGTTTCCGGTAACTGTTGATCAGTCCCGATGTTTTGGGTCATATTTATGCAGAAATATAGAAAATGCAAAAGGGTTCACAAACTTTCAAGCACCACAGTACATGAATTGACCTAACCCTATTACTCACTATTCAATGAGCAATAAAAAATAATGCATATTAATGTACATTTTAATCTGACAATTTGACAAACTGTCCTCCTTGCTGTCTGACAGAGTGAACATGATGTCGTGTTAAGCCTTTCATAACAAAAATGGCATGTTAATCAGCATATGTAGATTTTAAAGCAGCTGAAAATGATAATTGCTTCATTCTTATTACAGTCCTAAGAGTCATCTCTCTTTTCAGAACAAATCTAAAAATTGTACATCACGCATTCACATTGAGCAGAGATAATGCCAATCAAACAGAAATATGAATAAATAAATAAAAAGTGAGGAATTCAAAGATAAACCCTACACAGTAAAGTGCAAATCTAATATCAGATTAGAGTAATGTCATTTTTCTGTTTCAAAGAGAGCTTCCGGTGTAGGAGAGGTGGAATCATGTGGAAGCAGCACAGAACGATTGGAAAGGGTTTTATGAATAGGCATTTGCTGAAGCCCTTATTATTAGCCTAGTTTGTGCGCTTTTCTGGTCACAAGCTTCAGAATAGTGAACACTGTGAGTTCTACAGTTCAGGGAAACAAAATTTTGGTTTTTTTGAGCAGGGTGTAGTAAATGAAGTGAAATAATGTTGCATGTTTGCTGACAAGCTACAGGAAAAAGTTTGAGGTTGATAATCTGCCAAGTCTGACAAATGGCCTTTTTCCTATTGAAGTAAGGAGTTCATCTTCACTCAAAATGTACCAGAATCTCTAGCAAATGCTAGAAAAGTCTGGATTGTGGGACTATATAATCACTGGTATGAAGCCCCTGGAATATATTAACTGAACACTGTGGTATAGAGTGGGCCTGTTGTGAAAAGGAAGTACCGTAAAGGCATTCCAATTTACCTGGAGAAAATAACCTAATACATTTCCTTAGCACCATTCGCTTTATTTAGTAAAGAAATTTTATGTTGAACACTGTTATAGTAATTAATTATAATTTGCAGCGAGTGCCTGAGGCATTTTCAATTCTCTATGAGCCATAAAGTACGACACAGGGTACGAGTAGTGACAAGTCAGGATGGCTGAGCTTGGTCCTTCAATATGACAAGGGGCAATAAAATAAATACTAAAAAGAGATTATGACGACGCTTATGTCTGGTACAGCAGTGGCCAAGCCTTGCAAATCATTCACTTCTTTCCTCCCATCAGTGAGCATCTAGGCCAATCAATAAAGCTGCCAGTGTCACGTGGCACAAATGCTTCTGTTATATATCGCTTAGGACTTTTTTTGTATTATGCATACAGAAAAGTTGGCGCATAATAATGCCTAGTGGCCTAGTAATAAACATTTTTTTTTTAAAAAGTATGTGCATCACTAACAAAAACAACAATTTCGGTGGCCAATTTTGAATCATTTAAAATGGTCAAAACATGGCTCCAGCAGCTTCGCACAGATGGTAGCAGCAGGCACTCCCGGGAGGGTCCTCCTCAGTGGCGAATAAAACACCAGTGATCACACTGAGCATTAATGTACTTAAAGAACAGCAAGACAGCAAAGGGAAAAAATGAGTCCAAGTGTGCATTGATCGATCTCTGCACAGAGACACTCTGTCACTCCTGCTGACTGACACCTGCCCTACACATTCCCATGGCTTACTAGCGTGTCTACCAAGTCTTCAACTTGCTGCCCCAGACATGGATATGGCAGGTTTAAATGAAACAGTAAAACCCCTCAGACTGAAATACAGAACATGCACACAACATGCTCAACATACTAAAAATATCACTCATGAATTATGTAAGGTACACAAAGAGCAACTCAGAGATGCACACACAACAGATTGCCAACCAATATGACAAGAAAAAAAAAACATGACCGTGTTTAAACCAATTTATATTTCACAGAAACAACAAGAAAAAGAGCAGCAGTTAAAAAAAAAAAAAAAAAACACTTACTTGATTTTGTCAGCATCTGATAATGACTCCTGCAAAGAAATGCAGAAGAATTACTTTATTTTCATTATCTTTAAGAGTGCATGTGAACATAAGAGCAAAATATATATATATATTATATATATATATATATATATTATATATATATATATATATATATATATATATATATATATATATATATATATATATATATATATATATATATTTTTTTTTTTTTTTTTTTTTTTAAACCATCAATAACACCAATCCATTCTGATTTATGATAGTTTTCCCCTCTCTGGTAATTAATATGCTTGTTTTCTGAAGCTATGAAATCACTTTGGTAGCTGTGTTCGTCTGCCCATTAAAAGGCAAAATGGTGCACAATGTAGCTTATGTTATTGGTAACTTTTACATTTTCTTTTCTACAAAGCTTAGCTCCAAGGACTATTCTAAATTTGCAAAGACCTAACAAATAAAACTGTTAAATGCTGAGTTCATAAAAAAATTAAAAACAGGCATGACGCTGAGAGAATCCGATGATTTGTATATTATATTATCATCCCATACATAAAGGAGTGTACCATGTAGTAAAACATGCAGTTAAGGTGGCAAGAAACTAAATGGACACAAAATCATACACTCAATCTCCTTAAACGGAGCTGTTGCTTGTTTAGTTTAAGGATAAAATTGTGTACACATTTTGTTTAGGACAACGTGCCAGACAGCAAATCACCACAAATAAATTAAACAGAGTGCAAGTGTTATGATTTTGTCACTTTGTTTTAGTATATTCTTCAGGTTTCTGTACAAATCTCCTTAGTTACTCAGACTTTACTGATCCTGATTTTAACCTCAATATACCTTACCTGTATCATTAACAAGGGAGCATGCTGTTATCTCACAGAACTCAACACAGCTATTCTAATCTGGTTCTCAGGAATGTTTGAAAAGGCAAATTAGTCTGTTTAAAATGAGTAAATCTGGCATACATCATCATCCCTTTGATTTGCTGTGACATATGAAGAACAGGGCTGACGTTTGACAATCAATGACAGAAAGGTATGGAGAATGAAGGGGAAAAATTGGTACACGTACCTTAATTTGTGATAAAAACAAAAAAGCAGTTTGTGATACGGGTATGTTTTCACTTTCTGTATGAACTGTAGACGTTCCAGCTTTTGTCAGCCCTGATTTATTCACGGTGTCCTTTGGCTGAGTCCTTGGCTCCAGCTGGGCTGACTGCTGGGATGGTGGCTGCTGATGAACCCCCTGTCGATTCCTGCCATCCCACTCGGTCTCACTGCTATGCCTGGAATCACCACTAACCCCTATCCGTCCATAATCAAAACATTTGGATTTACGTCGTGCTCCGTGCATTTTGATGTCCATATGCCATTGCTCTGGCTCTTGTTCCAGGTTGTCCTTTTTCAGAGAAACGTGCCTGGTTATGGCTCTGTCCTTTGGGGTGGTATATTCACCCCATGGTCGCCTCCTCTCCTGCTTCTTCCCTTTATGCTCCTTGGGATCAGGTTGCTGACAAGTACTCAGTTGGGCCTGCATTCCTTTAGCAGTTTCTTGCTTTTTATAACCCAGCAAGTTCAAGCTAGCAGGGCTCAGAATTCTGTATGTAATCTCATCCAAGAACTGTGAGAACTTAAGTTTTTCCTCCAGGAGCCGGAGCTTCCATTCTGGTAGTACCGAACTTGGTGAAGCAGAGGATATGGTGGCGTCATGTCCTGTGGGAGAGACACCTGGTTTCCTTTCCCGTTCCAATGACATGCTCTTGGGCTTTCTCTTATGGCTGTGGCTCCATCCCAGCATCTCTGCTGATTTGGACTTGCGCAGGCTGTCCTTCGCATGTACTCCCAGGTATCGTGTCTGCTTGAGGATACCCTTGGTTGGAGGTGCCCGTGTTGGATATACAGACTTAGAGAGACACTGTTCCTCTCCGGGAACAAAGATTTCTGCCTCTTCCTTAAAAACTAATGAGCGCTCCCCACTTCTGCTGGAGTGGGCTGGGGAAATGCACCGGATACTCTGCTGGGACCCTTTCCAGCTAGGATGATCCTCCTCAACAGACTTCAAAAGCAGGTCTTCGCTACGGCTAATAAACCGGTTCATGCCCTTGCTTGGTTTGGGAGGAAGGGTCACTCCAACAGCACCATGGCTGAATATCCGTGGAGGAGGAAGGACAATGAGGTCTAAGCTAGAGAGACTAGAAACTTCCAGTTCGCTATCTGACCAGGATGATGAAAAAACATCTGGGCCCTCAAGACTGTCTGTATATTTTGGGTAAGGGCTAGTAAAGCGTGTGCGCTGCAAAATGGAAGAATAATCTTGGAGACAAATTACCTGACTGGGGGCATGCTGGGCTGGAGCCGGAGAGTCACAGGTTGCTGTGGGGCTCCCACTAAGGTCCTCTCGGAACATGGGCTGGTTGTGGCGTGTTTCACGGTGCTGTGGAGGTGCCTTGCGGTACGGCTTGCGGGCTGGGGCTGCACTCGTCATTCTAGAAGCTCAGTCTCTATCCATACACCGACTGTTAATCCTGCCAACAGATAGGCATAAAGGAATTGCAGGAGCACCAACCCAGAGTCCTGCTTCATGAAATAAAGACTGCTCAGTTCATCTGCCTGTTCTCTTTCTCGCCTAGTTCACTACCTCAATCTCCCCAAGCGACTGCCATCAAAAAAACAGCTTAAATCAATAGGCTTTGATGAATGCAGCAGCACTGGGCAGTAAGAAACAATTGCCGGAAGCAGATCATCAGAGATTGAGGAAGAGAGGGAGGGGCATGCCATTTCAAATAACCATTAAAGATCTGTTAATGTTTGTGTGGAGTATTTTTCAACAATCTGACAAGGTAACAAGGTAAAAGTGTGCACATGTTTGCAACAAAGACAGATGGGTGAGCGAGAAAAGAAATAATTTGAGTGGACGGGGAGAAGAAGAACGTGGACCCGCTCTTAAGCTAGTGACTGATTACAAGCTGAAGTGTATTTCAAGCAGAAACCACAGCGTGTTGTCTGACTGCATAATCCTTATAGGAAGTTAAATTTAGAATGGGAAAACAGGCACATTGGTTTCTGTATGTTCACCCACTGACACAGGGCTGACCCTCTAGCCAGGGGTAGGGCTGCACAATTAATCGTATATCGATCGTGATTACGATTTTGACTGCCCACGATTAAATGAACATGATCGACTGCGATATTGCCGTTTAAAGTTCGTCCTCTGCTCATAGAAAACTCCACTACAGATCAAATCAAGTGCTTCCTAAATTTGCAGCCAATCACCATAGAGTGGCGCAGGGATGGCGTCATTTTGTAGTGCCAAAACCCAGAAACGGTTTTAGCATTTTAGCGCTTGAGATGCCAGTTTCGCTGCGAGCACCAGCGCTTGCACGAGGGGAAATCATGACACTAGCTCGATGCTAAATGGAACTATAGAGGTTGTCAGGGACATTAAACATCACGCCGAACAGGAAAAAATTTTGCAGATAAACCCAGGGCTCTACAGTGCAACCATTCACTCGCGTTTGCGACTGAAAAGTACTTTGTGCGACTGTGAGTAAATATTTATTTGCACCGGTGCGAGTGACCTGTTCGGAGTGGAATAATACAATCGGAATAAAAACTACCGGAAGTCCAAAATGCATCTACACCGCGCAGAAGTTACTTTCACACTGCTTTTCATCACCTCAGTCAACCGAACAAGTGTGGAAATACTGCAGAGAAGCCATTATGATGACAAGAGAAACACTGAACATCATCTGCTTCTGTCAACTCTCCGATCTCACAACCGCCATCCTTTATTGTTCATGCAAAATGACCTGAACTTTCACCTGCTCGTGTAGACACAGTGGCGTCGGACGGAGTAAATTAATAATAATGCTAACGCTACAAGGTGGGTTTAATTCAAGCTTCTTTATGATTGGTGAGGAATTATTTAATAATCAAGATTAGCAACTGTTCAGAAGGAGTACGCTGCTGCTCTCCTTTCACGCTCTTCACAAACTCAAATACATAGCATAGTCACATCATTTAAACTTAAGGTTGCCAGATATCATCAGAAAAGTCAACTCCAGATTCCATGTTTTGATTTAGTCCCCCAAAAAACAATATTATCAGCAGACGTACTGGGGAACCGATCTAAAAGGAACAACTGATAAACAAACAAACAAACAGAAAACTAAAAATGTAAAGACAGAAAATGTGTTTAATTATAAATAAATCATTTAATATAAAAAAATAGATATTATAATAACTTCATAAAATATCAATAAAATGAGAAAGGAAATAATGTTTAATTACTATGGGTTGCATTTAATATCAATTTGACATTAAGATAAGTTCGCTATCTCCTTAGGTTGTTTTTTGCATACAGTCTGTAAAATTCACTAAAAATATCATTTTGGCCATAATCGTGAAGCCCTAGTCAGGGGGCAACCTCCCTGATCCAGATCAATTATAATACCCCCTTTACAGAAGTCACTAATAGTGCACATTGGACAAACAGTTAATACAAGGGCTTCAAAACCTTAGATAGAAAAAAAATGGATATTACAAAATACAAATAAATTCCACCCCACTATTTCATTAACAACGATGTGAACACACTTTACTACAACCACAACATAACAAACCCTGTGAAAGGATCTATTCGTATAGCCTGCCAAAAACTGTGTGGAAAACTATCACAAACAAATGTTTCTCCTATGCTTTTTGGGTCAGACCTTCCTGTTTTACAGGGTCATTCTTTAAAGCTGCAGCTATTTTAAGAGTGCAATGAAACCCACCTTTACTGATAAAAACACGAACAACAAAAGGCTGTTGTGTCACAGCTTTCCACCAATGTTAAATCAATGGCATTTCCAAGGCTGTGCTACTAAGGGAGGAGCTTCAGGTCACAGTGACACACACACACAAAGCCACACATTCATGCAGGCTCAAGGACGTACTATAGTCAAAATATGTTGTGCTAAAGAGGTTGCCTCAGAATGCCACATGGATGTTATTTGCCATTTATAACTGTAAATAAACAGAAAGTTGCAATTCAAGAATTAAAACAAAGAAAAGGAAAATGTTCAAAATCTTAAATACAGTGCATTTGGAAAGTATTCACAGCACTTCAGTTTTTCCACATTTTGTTATGTTACAGCCTTATTCCAAAATTTATTAAATTAATTAATTCCCCAAAATTCTACAAACAATACCCCATGATGACAACGTGAAAGAAGTTTGTTTGAAATCTTTGCAAATTTATTAAAAAATAAAAAACAAAAAAAGTAAATGTACATAAGTATTCACAGCCTTTGTTCAATACTTTGTTGAAGCACCTTTGGCACTAATTACAGCCTCAAGTCTTTTTGAGTACAAGCTTGGCACACCTATTTTTGGGCAATTTCTCCCATTCTTCTTTGCAGGACCTCTCAAGCTCCATCAGGTTGGATGGGGAGCGTCGGTGCACAGCCATTTTCAGATCTCTCCAGAGATGTTCAATCGGGTTCAAGTCTGGGCTCTGGCTGGGCCACTCAAGGACATTCACAGAGTTGTCCTGTAGCCACTGCTTTGTTATCTTGGCTGTGTGCTTAGGGTCGTTGTCCTGTTGGAAGATGAACCTCCGCTGTAGTCTGAGGTCCAGAGCGCTCTGGAGCAGGTTTTCATCAAGGATGTCTCTGTACATTGCTGCATTCATCTTTCCCTCGATCCTGACTAGTCTCCCAGTTCCTGCCGCTGAAAAACATCCCCACAGCATGATGCTGCCACCACCATGCTTCACTGTAGGGAAGTAGGGTATTGGCCAGGTGATGAGTGGTGCCTGGTTTCCTCCGGACATGATGCTTGCCATTCAGGCCAAAGAGTTCAATCTTTGTTTCATCAGAGCAGAGAATTTTGTTTCATCATGGTCTGAGAGTCCTTCAGGTGCCTTTTGGCAAACTCCAGGCAGGCGGTCATGTGCCTTTTACTGAGGAGTGGCTTCCGTCTGACCGCTCAGTTTGGCCGGGCGGCCAGCTCTAGGAAGAGTCCTGGGGGTTCCAAACTTCTTCCATTTACTCATGATGGAGGCCACTGTGCTCATTGGGACCTTCAATGCTGCAGAAATGTTTCTGTACCCTTCCCCAGATCTGTGCCTCGATACAATCCTGTCTCAGAGGTCTACAGACAATTCCTTGGACTTCATGGCTTGGTTTGTACGCTGACATGCATTGTTAACTGTGGGACCTTATATAGACAGGTGTGTGCCTTTCCAAATCATGTCCAATTAACTGAATTTACCGCAGGTGGACTCCAATCAAGTTGTAGAAACATCTCGAGGATGATCAGTGGAAACAGGATGCACCTGAGCGAAATTTTGAGTGTCATGGCAAAGGGTGTGAATACTTATGTACATGTGCTTTTTTTGATGATTATTTTTAATAAATTTGCAAAGATTTCAAACAAACTTCTTTCCCGTTGTCATTATGGGGTATTATTTGTAGAATTTTGAGAAAAGTAATGAATTTAATCCATACTGGAATAAAATAAGGCTGTAACATAAAAAATGTGGAAAAAGTGAAGCATTGTGAATAATTTCTGGATGCACGGTATGCAGTACTCAATTGTTGGTCACATGAAATTTAAGCTAATTTGTGACATTTGTAACTCTTTTGTACAAAAGTTCAGATATTCCTTGAGATTGACCCCTTCCACCGAAGAGCGTGTTCAGATGACACTCCCATGGTTTTAATCCAACATGAATCATCAGGATTTACACAAACTCGTAAAGTCCATGCCAGCTTGAGTGCAAACTGACCTTAAAGCATAAGGGAGAATACGAAGAAATCTTCAAAATCCATATAAATATTCTATACAATTTCATTTTTCACTCAAGTTATCGCTGACATCATCGCAATTAAACATTTTGCATTCAATTTGTAAAGCATACAAAAACAAGTATTTTTTTTAGTGATCTCAGACTTTTGGACCTCACTGTACAGTGTGTGAAAGTCTGTGAATTTTCTACATATCTGCATGAATATGACCTAAAACATCATCAGATTTTCACACAAAGCATAAAAAGAGAAAGATCCAAAGAGAACCAAATTAAATAAATGAGAAAAAAATATTATACTTATAATCATTTACTTGTTGAGGGAAATGATCCAATATTAAACATCACTTATATATGGAACACACAAAAAGATCCCAGTGGATTGCAGTTTCTAACAAATATTTGTTTAAAAATGTGTGTATAAAATTCATATATTAACCATACACTATAATAGAGGGTGATTAAAATTGTTACTTAAAAATGTTACACTTTTTACACTATACCACTAACATAACACAAGAAGGTTAGGTTCCTAATTATGGACTGTAATATAATCCAGAAAATCACAACAGGACTTTAATGAAAATAAAAGTGTTGCCACAAAAAAAAAAATCAGCCTGTAAATAAACTCTACTTGCAGAAACACTGATGTTTTTCTGCACACATGCTTCATCTATGCAGTTCATTGGTTTCTCTAATAATTGGGTGCTACTACATAGGAATAAAAAGAAATTAAAATCGCACATAAAAACAGTCTGGGACTCAGAAGGTTCAAATTATTCTTCCAAATATTCTAGGCTTGTTTGCCTATGACTCACCGGTAGCCAATGACTCAGTGGAAAAATCAGCCTCTATCAGAATGTACAAATAACAAAAGAACTTTTGACAACATGCGGGACTGTCTTTCTTAAGATAGTAAAAGACAGATCAGGATTTTATGTGCCTTCAGAAATTTACGTGTATCTAAGGCATAAGCTTAAACGCTGCAACCTCTCGTTACGTATAGTAGCAGTGTATGTTTGAGAGAAGGGTCACACGTTTTTCGTCAATGGACTTACGTCAATGGCTCCTTCGCGAACAGAAAAATGGACTTGCTTTCGGCATGTAGCTTTTACACTTAGTCTTTCATAATGGAGTGCCCTTCATAACAATTGAGTGCACTTCATAACAGAGTTGTCATTCATTTCTGGGAAATCTGACATTTGAATTGCAGTTGGAGGTGAATTCAATGCTTAATTAAATTCTTTTGTGGTTTACTTGTACCATTGCTTTTCACATGGGCTATGTCATTCTTCGAGTAAGTGGATTTAGAAAAAAAAAGAAAAAAAAAAAAAAAAAAAAAAAGACTATGTCTACTGTAGTTCATTTTGTAGATTTGTTTCTGTAACCACAGAAACAAATCTACAAAATATACAGTGAACCTTGAAATGAAAGCATGAAAGCAGCATGAAAGTTTCAGTTATAAAGGGCAATTAAGGAAGAATGCAAAGTAGTATTTAAAATGGAGTGTAAAGCTGTTAAATATATATTTAACAGACAGGAAGGCAATAATGAAGTCATCAGAAAACGTCCAGTTATATCAATCCTGATTAACAGTAATACCAATGTTCAATATTAATGCAAAAAAAATTTAAAAAAATAAAAAGCTAAGTAATATTGAACAAAAAATACCCTAAAGAAATAAGCATAACATTAAATTAAATTAACCTCGGACAGTAACTACCATATATTATAAATAATAAGTCCTCCCCCTCCTCTAGTAGGTGCTGCAGAGTGACATCAGTGTGCATTAAACTCCAACGCTATTAAATTACAGTGTAATTAATGCAGTGTGTTTAAATGTAGATGTGCTACTCCAGCAGCAACAGGATGGTTATGCCAAGGTAAAGTATTATGCAACTAACGTAACACTGAAAATTCCAAAGCTATAGTGGAAATTAGCATGATCATATCCTCACTGATTGGACAAACAAAATCTAACATTTTCATTATAGAACAATGGAGGGATTAAGACCAGGACTGAAGCAAAGACATCAGCTAAAGTAGGGCAACAATAACACGGAAAATAAAAAATCTAGATTATTTCTAAAATCTAGAAAAATTATATAAAATACATCAAATATAAATGTTTGGTGTATTAATGAACTTCTGCAAAAGAAGTTTCAAATATATGGGAAGGTGTCTTTTCGCCAGAGCGACACTGAAAAATGTAGTATATCTGCTGTGAGGTTTGTTTTTTTTCTCCTTTACTCAAGCTAGGATTAAAGGATCCAAAGTTTATCGCCACTGTGCTCGACACAGTCTGTTGGTGAATTCCACAAGCCAGTGTCATTAAAAATAACAAAATTATAACAATTTTCTTTTTTAAAGCATGATAGCAGAGATGCTCAGCGTGTATTTACTGCCAAATTCTCACAAACACTAACATTTTGTCAGCACTGGTATTGTGTACTGTGTACTTCCTTGCTGTGACCAGCTCTCATTTGCAGTCAGAGCCCATTCCTCTTGTCTAAGGATCCTCCTTTGAGAAACTGGAGGTCCCGGAAACAGCCACTGCAGACTCGAGTCAGCTTCACTAAATATCACATCTGTGACTGAATGAGCAGACAGTTGGAGCCTGCAGGGACCATGTGGAAGCTGGTGTTAATATGTCCCTGCTGGCTCAAAGCACTGAGGAAAACTAGCAAGATGGGCCAAAAATGTTGTACTGAGATAAAAATATCAGTATAGAGCTATCTAACTCTTGGCCTTAATATTTATACAGGTACAGATGCACAAACACTAAAAGACCTGTAGTTTGCTAATGGAATATTCTAAAAAGCTAAACATCAGATGCTGTAAGAAAAACAGATTAAACCACAAATCTAAGTGAGTCATATATCAGTACAGTTCAAATAAACTTATCTGTAATACATAAATACCCCCATTTGATGGGCAGATAATCTCACACTCATCACAGAGAGCACAGAGCTGCAGCGTCTTCCTCCTGAAGCCGTGCGAATCAATCTGTTGTTACTGAAACGACTCAGGAGTTCAGCAGACAGAGGCGGATTCCGCCAGTTAAGGTTATTTCTGGAGGCTGCCACTCCCAACAATGCCAAGGGTTAAAGGACCACAACAAACTTTAACAGGCTCTCTCAACTAATTCGTTCATTAATGTGAGGCATACCCAAATAGTGAGGTGGTGTATCTGAGATGTCCTCATTCACGTCAGGCCCAGGCCATTCTGAAACACAAACAGTGGCGAACATGAAACAAACTCATGCTAGTATATCAATTTCAAATGAAATGACAAAAATACAATTTTTCACTGCTGACCACCAGATTAGCCAATCTATAAACACAGCAAACACATAGTATTAGCAAAGGTTTCATTCTTATACTGTACACTTGTATATACTGCATAAGACACTATATAAAAGTGTTCCCAGTATGATCATCTAGTTTAAAAATATCAACATTTCTTGGTATGAAATCATCCAGTTCAAAATCATGCAAGCCTCTGGTGAAAATGAAAGGAAACATTCATTATGCATAAAAGCGTTGCTGTTATAGTCCATCTGCCTCAAGGTTCAAACGTTGTGCTTTTCTGCTCACCACAGTTGCAAAGAGTGCTTATTTTAATTTTCCTGTGACCTAGAACCAGTACTCCTCTATCCTCTCTCCTCAACAAGGCATTTCCACCTGCAGTTTTGTCACTCACTGGATGTTTTTTCACCATTCTGTGTAATCTCTAGAGACTATTGTACATGAAGGTGTTCCTAATAAAGTGGTCTCTAAGTGTATAACAAAAAGGATATGATAGAACCTTTACCAATGTTTAAACTCGGACGGCATGTAGGATATCACCCAAGATTATTTCTACCGGTAATTTAATGGAAGTGGCAGAAATATGGCATAATCATTCCAGATGCATGCCTGTGCAGTGCGTAAAAATGATTTGCATGATGAATTTGGACGAAAATAAAATCCCAGAGATGCTCCGATCATAGCATTACATTACTCCAACTCCCCATGTAAAACTAGACCAATCCAAATAGGGCTTTCAAAAAATATTTCTGAGAATGCCTTTCCCATAAAAGCTCTTACATTGGCAGTTTTTAACCATGCTCTCATTATAAGAAAGTGGTTGTGAGGAAAGAGGTTGTGAGGAAAGAGGAGTGCTTTTTTTAGTGCTTTTTTTTGTGCAAACTACAGAAATGAATGTGTTGCTATTTTTAAAAAAAAAAAAGTCAAAAGTGAGGTAACCACATTACCATACAATGACTACGTTTACATGGACAACAGTAATCTAATTATTGACCTTATTCTGAATAAGACAATATTGTGATTAAGGTGTTTACATAAATGGCGCACTTATATAGCGCTTTTATCCAAAGCGCTTTACACACTGTGTCTCATTCACCCATTCACACACACACACACACACACACACACACACACCAATGGTAGCAGGAGCTGCCATGCAAGGCGCTAGCTTACCATCGGGAGCAACTTGGGGTACAGTGTCTTGCCCAAGGACACTTCGACATGTGGAGTCACCCGGGCCGGATATCGAACCGCCAACCCTACGATTAGTGGACAACCCGCTCTACCAACTGAGCCACAGACGCCCCAAAGCAACATGAGTTGCTTTTAGAATATTCCTTTCATGTTCCTGTTTTACATGTTATAGAATAGGGATGTCACGATCCCAAAAATGTAGTAGTTGGTACCAATACCAACAAAAGTACACGATACTCGATACCAAAGTCGATACCACGGTATGGTATAAAATTTTAAAAATCTTCCACAAAATACAGCACAAACAATCTCCTACTTCATGGCTGTTCTAATACCAGCCATGATAATACATCTGCTGAACTACAACTTTAGAGAACTGACATAACATACATACAAAATAGGGCTGCACAATTAATCAAATATCGATCACGATTTTGACTGCCCACGATTACATGAACATGATTGACTGCGATATTGGTGTTTAAAGTTCGTCCTCCGCTCATAGAAAACTCCGCTGCAGATCAAATCAAGCGCTTCCTAAACTTCCAGCCAATCACCATAGAGTGGCGCGGGGATGACGTCAATTTATAATGCCAAAATCCGGAAACAAGTTGCTATTTTATTGCCCACGCTGCCAGCTTCGCTTGGTGCTCCAGCGCTTGCATGAGGGGAAATGATGACACCAACATGTTGCTAAATGAGACTACAGACGTTGTCGGGGACATTAAACATCACGCCGAACAGGAAAACTATTTTCAGATAAAGGTTCAGGTATGCTGTGCACGATTCCCAAAAAAACGTGGATGAAGATTCATCCACAGAGTAAATCTGTATTAAGGAAAATGTTTTAAATCAAGTTTGGAAAAGTTGTTGGAAGCTCAGTGATGGTGATGAAGTTGAGTGACCGTGGTGTAGTTCGTTTATAGCATACAATTAGCTGTTTATTTCTGGCGATTGTATTTAGGCTTCAAACTTCATAAAAGTTTGTGTTCAGTTGTAAAAATGATGGACAAAATGTGTTAGCATTGATAGACAAAACTTGATGGACAAAACGTGTTAGTATTGTAAACTTTTGTTGATCACAGAGCTTATTTTTTTTGCAATAATCTAAAAGCCTATGGGAAAATCCTATTAGGTTTTTGTCGAGGGAACCAATGTGATGTTAACATCCAGGTTCCAGTACAAAATGTCATCCCTGCAACACACAATTGGGTGATTTGGCTGCGTCTCTCCTCCTGTAAACACTGTTAATGCCTTTTCTGCATTCGCCAACTGTTTTCATTTGGTTGCATATTATTATATTTGATTGCAGCATGTTTTCATTCGGTTGATGGAATTTTTATTTTTACTTATCTTATAATTTGGGTACAGTTTTAATTATATTTTGCTTCTATGAGATGATGCACTTTAAGGACCAGTCTAACTTGATGCAAAGATTTGTACATTAGCAGGAATGTAGGACAACATGGAGGTGAAAGCAGTGGTCTGTTTATTTAAATGTGAAAATGCGATAAAAAATATGTTGGCCCTAAAAACAATTAATAATAGCGATAAATAATAATGATCTCAATATCGATCAAAAATAATTGTGATTATCATTTTGGCCATAATCGAGCAGCCCTAATACAAAGGCATAACCATCTGGTCAGATTGATGTGTTCCTACAGAGTTAAGGCTAATGAGCTTATGATAAGATATAAGCAGCTTACAAATCTGCAGCAAAACGTGTTTTAGCAGCTCTTCCGACACATATTTATAGAGAATTTACACCCCTCCTGAGTTGACAGCATACAGCATGTATTCAGTGTAAAAGCTGTCCTTTGTGTAATGTTTAAGGCCTACTGCTGAATAACATTTTGCACCAGGATGTGACAGAATACTAAATGTGAAGGCCAGTGGTCACTGACCATGTGTGACAGTCAGCTGGTGGTGCCTGGAACTGAGCCACAGCCACACGCACACACACACACACAGCCTCCCATCACAACACACAGTTAACAACACACTCACAGGTACGAAGGCTAGTTTGTAGTGCAGAGGACATGCACATGACTGAATCACTGTAAACCTGACTAGAACACACATGCAATTAGAGAGAAAAAGGGTTTTAGGTAAATTAATGAAATGAAGACGTAATGATTCATTATTAACAAGCACCTGAGCAGGATGAGGTAGAGCTCACCTAGCCCACAGTGAAAAATTTAACAAGACACATGAGGCCATGGTTCATATATCCACACATGGGGGGGTGGGGTTTGACTCCTTACGCTCGCAACCAATTGGCAGTGTCGGATAGCTTCAGTTCCTTATTCCTCCCTCAACTGAACCCAGATAACAAGACAGGAACGTGATACTGCTGAAAAGCAAAAACCCTGGCTTCATATAAAGCCTAGGAGGCATTTTGTTCTGTGTCTTCTCAGTCATACTGCCATTTATTATAAGCTGCAAAAGCAAAAAAAAAGAAAAAAAAGAGAAAAAAAAATTAAGAAAATAAAAGATGAGAATAAACGTGCAAGACCAACATTTCAGTGTGAAAGTGACAAAACGATAAGAAAAAGAAAAAGGCTGTCCAACTAAGTCTAAGCACCAAGTATTATATCCATGGTGAGCCCCTTAGGACATGTAAAATGAAGCAATTGATAGTTGTGCAATAACGTTACAAT
Source organism: Ictalurus punctatus (assembly GCF_001660625.3). Lineage (NCBI taxonomy): Eukaryota > Metazoa > Chordata > Actinopteri > Siluriformes > Ictaluridae > Ictalurus > Ictalurus punctatus. The sequence continues at coordinate 11,493,706 of NC_030418.2, read as the reverse complement.
AGAATTAGTCAATGTAATAATTATGTTGTTTACAATGCCCCTGAATATATGTGAGGAGTTTTGTTCTCGCATATATTCAGCGAGTTTAAAAGTACCTGCTGTGACCCTATTGAGCATCAAAACTTTATGGTTCAGCATCATAAAAATCTCACAACCATCAGACAGAAGCTTAGAAATACAAGCTTTTGAAATTCAGGTCCGGAAGAGCTTTAAAAGACAACAGTGGATGTGTTGTTTCTCACCTCAAGCTCCAGTCAGTCATCGCAGTGAACGTGTCCCTCCAGTAACCAGGGAAACTCGATCTCTCGCGGTCGCCTCTTCCTCGCACTTGCCCTTCTCCTCCTGGCATGTGAACTCGCAGGCTATTGATGACCTGAAACAAAAGACAGGTGGGTGAAAAGAAACATGCCATTGAAAGCGACCTGCTGCCAGTCACTAAAGCCTTGTGGGACTTTGTGTACGACCTCACGCATCACTCTGCTTTCTAGGCTACTCAAGCATTTAGATCGCGATTAAAGAGTGCAACATCATGACAGAAGTGCTCGATTAATGGACGTGATTAAAAAAAAAAAAGGTTGCGATATTCCTCTCGTATTGCGCTCAGAACAGTGAAAATGACTCTTGCGGTCTGGGGGGGGGATCAGGCTCTACTAACATACCAACTGTTCGGTGAAGATATAAGTTCACCTCTGAGAAAAAAAAAACAGATAATTTTAAGAAATGGGAAATGAAATTTTTGACCTCAAGACCTGCTGTACATTTTTGGAAGAAAGTACCGGTGGCAAGTCGACGTTCAAAAAATTTTTTCCTAAGGAATCGTGGACAAAAAACATGTCACATGTGGCCAGCTTAATCTAAATGTGATTTCTGGACATGAGGCCAAAATCTAACCAAATCTTATAAAATCCTACCTATGCCTCTTAGCCAGGGGTTATTGAATTAAGATCCAAAGGAGGTCCGAACACTAACATTTCCTACCAAAAAAAAGTTCCAAACCTGATTGTGTCTAAATTGGGGAATGATTTAGAACTGTAGTAGATAAATACAGACACAGTTGTGGTTTGTCTATTAAATAAATAATGAAGTGTACATTTCCACAACATTTCAACCTTATTTATTGTACATTTAAATAACATTAAAAAATGAATGACTATCTATCTTAAACATAAATAAAAGTTAAAGTGCAATGAAAGAATCTTATTTTTTAAAAATAACTAAAACAAAACTAAAAAGTGCCTCTTTTTGAAAAATTGTAAACAGAGGTTTAAATGTTCCCTTCTCTTTTTATGTTTTACTTTTTTTTTTCTTTGAACAAATAACATTCACTTATCTTTAGAGATCTACTTTTTCTGTGTAGTGACAGGAAGAGGGTGGATACTGGGTTCTGTTTCATTCCTCCTGACCGCCAGAGATGGTGCTACAGTAATGGATGATCGCAGCACCAGCCAGATAGGTCGAGAAAATAAATACCAACGAAGTCACGTGGTGATGTGAGCCGAGCGGAGGTGATATAAGCCATTGCAGCTCAGCGCGCCATTTCTTTCGCTTTCTCGCCTTCGGATTAGATAGAAGTTTTTTCATCACATCGACAAGTACCGCTTTCTCGTAGCAGCGATAATTCATCCTCCCAAGCTGTGATGATACATTTAGGACTGCACCGTTTGACTGGTAACAACTTGTTTGCTTTCCGGATTGCTCGCCACTGGTAAGTACAGGCTTTTCCTTAGCATCACGTCTATGCACTATCGAGCTATTTGTCACTTGTAATGGTGCGGGAGTTTTTCCCTTCGGGATTTTCTCTGCACGGTGTGCCGCTTACCTCACGGTTCTATCGGGAGGCGTATTACCATTTTGGCTAGTGAGTGAGTTGCATTTACCCGCTGTCTCTCGCTATATATACACTGTGTTATTCTTGTGCCTACCGGTCCTAACCATGGGTGTTTGTCTTTTATTCGAAGCTTATGCGCTTCCCTCTCCGTTCCTCGCGGTTCATCTGGGGGTAGGAGTATTTAATTGGATTCTCATTTATTTTATTTTTTACTGGCTCTCCTCGTGGTTATATCCAGAGGCTCTCTATTTTTAGCGGCTATGGCTTTCAACACCATTTCCATTGCCTATTCTTTGAATTGTAAGCTCTGCCCTAACAGACCTTCTTCCTGACAATGGGCATGATCCCTGCCCATCACGTCTGGGTGTTCAGCATCTGAGGGAAGCACTTACGGACCCATGTCCGCATTGTAGTTTGCTTCCAATGTCTGAGAAACAGCTGCGTTTGGATAGACTGGACCACAACCAGGATGCTAAGATTTTGGAAGTGAGTTTGGGTTCGAGGCAGAGAGCTAAGAAACGCCATAGCAGCTACAGGCCTCCCATCAGCTAAAAGATCTCGCTCGAGAGGAAATAATTTGGCAGGGCACCTGTTATCAAAGAAGGTGGCTGGCCTTTCTTCAGACATGGCAGAGATGAAACGTCTCTTGCAGGCCCTCCAGCCAACAGTCCCAGTTCCTGCTTCTACTATGGCTCCCATCGGGGACACTTGCTTCTAGCGAGGAGGCTACTGTTCCACCTTTTCCTCGCCATAGCCCCCACAATGACGCTATGTCTACATGTGCTTCTGACATGTTTTCAGGACCATCTCCTCACTGATGTCACTGGGCTTCAGGACAAGCCAGCGGGGCTGGTGGCTCTGGTGATGGGTCTCTCCACTCTTCGGGGACAGCCCCACCTCAGATGGATGACACATTGGAGGTGCTTTGGATGGCAGTGGCCCGTCTTGGCCTGGATGAATGCCCTGCACACCCTGTTCAGTGTGTTTTTCCCCAAGCCTTCACCTAATGACACATTTGCTATGCCTGTATGTAAGGACTTTATTACGGAATACTCGAATGCCCTCAAAAGGCCAGGGATGACCAAGAGGCGTTCCAAGACTGCGTGCACCTGCGTGCACTCCATGGCAGAAGCGGAGTCCATCGGGGTGCGAAATGTACCAGTGGTTGAACAGCCAGTCGCTGCATTGGTGGTGTCAAAAGATTAGACACTGCGTGGGAACATTTGATGTCCTAGTGCTCAGTGTGGCTGCACAGATTACCTTCTGAAGAAAGCATACGAGTCAGTTGCCTTTCACTCAAGCTGAGAACACCATCTGCCAATAGATTTTGGCTGTTTCTAATTCCTTGGGTTCTGAAGAAGTGGACCCATCGGCTCCATGATTTCTGCAGACAGCCCTGCTGGCCATGGGGCACAAGATGCGAGAAATGGAACTGTCTCACTGCAACACTCTTGACCGCTCGCAGGCAGGTTTCGTTTGCTCAAGCCAGGCTGTCAGAGGATTATAAAAAGACTTTGAGAGAGCTTCCCATTGTTCCAGGATTTCTTTTTGGTCCAGATGTGTCTAAGCCCTCCAACTGTCCCCAGGCCCAGCAACAATTTCCTGGGTCCAGGGATGTACAGGTGAGTCACTCCCATAGTCACCCTAACCCCTGTCGTGCAACAAGGGGCCCATGTCAACATCCCCCCACAACTTCAAAAAGCCGAAGCCTCAAGGCCTGAGGCACTCGGACGTTTCACAATACACCATCTGAGTTATTCGGAAAGCACAGTGTTGGACCCCTGAGTCTTGGCAATGCTGCACAACGGATACACACTGCAGTTCCGACACCGTTTTTGGGATGCATCCCGACTGTTGTGTAGACCCATTCCTTGTTAGAGAAGAGGGCAATAGAGGTGATTCACCCCTTGGTTCAGAGGGACAGGTTCTACTCGACATATTTTCTCCTTCCAAAATGGGATGGAAGTTTTCGCTAATTTTGGATTTGAGGAGATTTGCATGATGGATTTGCATGTTGCGTACAACCAACATTCTACGCTCAGTGCGGAGAGAGATTGGTTCAAGAGTGTCGACCTGACAGATGCATACTTTCAGGTTCCTATTGCTGTGCATCTCAGGAAGTTCCTACGCTTCAGCTGCAAAAACCAGACTTACCAGTTCAGGGTCCTACCCTTTGGTCTTTCTCTAGCCCCTCGAGTGTTTACGAGGTGTATAAAGGCTGCCCTGTCACCCCTGTGTTTCCAGGTGTTACGGATTCTGCCATACCTAGATTATTGGTTGCTTTGCGCTCAGACGAGGGACCAGGCTGTGCACGATACTCAGCTGCTACTAAGCCACATTGCCAAGTTGGGTCTCTTGGTGAACAAGGCAAACAGCTCACTGTCTCGCACGCAATCCATCACATTCATCATATTCATCTGTGTGACGATCGATTCATCCACAATGAGAGCCTCTGTCTCAGTCTTGGACAACAGACATCTTAAATATTCTAGCCCAGCTTCATCTGGGGGCGTCTCACCAGAATGAGATGTTATTGAGGCTGATCGGAATGCTGACGTCAGCCATCTCTGTAATTCCTCTGGGAATGCTTCACCTGTGGCCCCTGCAGGTGTGGAGCAACAGCCTTCTACTGGACCCAGTAGTCAATCCAATGTCATCAGCGGATCTGTAGTGACTCACAGTTGTGCGTGTGCCCTCTGACGGTGGACTTCACTGGCATTTTTGACAGCAGGCATTCCGTTGGGGAATGTTCCCTCTCGTCAGGAGGTGGTAACAAGCGATGCATCCCTCAAGGGTTGGGGAGCAGTTTGGAACCACAGAGGTGTCTGAGGCGAATGGTCATGGATAACATCAACCTGCTGGAGAAGCGTGCAGTTTTTCTTGCCCTGAGACACTTTCTCCCGATGCTGACAGGCAGTCACGTGCTTGTGCGCTCGGACAACACTTCGACGGTTTTTCAGTCTAAATCACAAAGGGGGCACGAGGTCAGATACCTTGTTACGGCTCACTCACAATATCTTCACCTGGTCACTCCCACAGTTTGCATTACTGAAAGCTGTTTATCGGCCAGGGATAGCCAATCAGGCTGCAAATTCTCTGTCCAGAAATTGGCTTCATCCAGGTGAGTGGAGGCTCCACCTGGATGTAGTTCAGAACATTTGGCAGGAGTTCGGTGTGGTGGAAGTGGATTTATTCGCTTTGGAGAGCACAACTCACTGCCCGTTGTGGTTTGCCCAGATGGAAACTTTCAGTCCGTTGGGGCAGGATGCGCCGTCACACGATTGGCTGGATTGTCTGCTGTATGCCTTTTCCTCCAATTCCTCTGCTGTGGGAGACACTTCACAGAATTGCTCAAGGAAGAGACAGGGTGCTTCTGATTGTACCATGGTGGCTGTCCAACCCATGGTTTTCCCTTGCTCCTAACCTTGCTGAGGGATAGACTGAGGCAGCTTCCCCTCAGGAGAAATCTGTTGTCTCAGCTGGACGGCCGCAGTAGGCATCCGAACCCAGCCCGTCTACAGTTATGGATCTGGCCTCTGGGGCCGACCCCCTCTTAGCAGACTGTCAGCCTTCGGTCACTCACACTGTTCTCAATGCGAGAGCCACTCACACGAGCACTTTATGCCTATTGATGGAAGTCTTTTTGTACATGGGGCGAGACTGGTGGGTTTGACCCTGTACAATGTGTGGTCTCTGTGGTTTTGAGTTTCCTACAAGGTCTTTTGGACAGTGGTAGAGCAGCCTCCACCTTAAAGGTTTATGTGGTGGCCATAGTCCCCTGCTTCCTCCACTGAAACGAAGTCTTTCTGAACACCGTTATATGTAATATGAAGCCGTGCTGGGTGAAGTATTCCATAGTGAGCACCCTCAATGCCACGAAGTTGATGCCTAACCTCATTAAATGAGGCCCGAGCCTGGGCTAACTTGGCAGTGTGGTCCGGGAAGACTGAAACAGTCAAATCCCTCACTTTAATCTGTTGGAGCTCTCTCGCGTGGCGTAAAACAACAACACAGTCACTGTGACAATGAACTCTGCACACACTAGCTCGTGGTCGTTCACCAGGCTTGTGCTTTGGTTGAAGGGTCCGGTGGGATCGGTCCAAAACCGTCTCCTTTTCCAGATCAAACGGTTCCTTCAGCAAGTCGGCTATGGCAATAGTTGTACAGGTGTCTAGCACGCTCTGGAACTCCCACTATCCTAATGTTATTTCACTGTGACCTAGACTGCAAAACTTTCACCAGCACCATGATCCAAGGGTCCATGCCAAATTTGAGAACAGTGCCACTTACAGATCATGAGATTTGAAAAATTTATATTTTTGCTTATAACTTCGGAATACTTTGTCAGAAAATTACTAGCTTGGTGTCCCAGAATCAGTGGGTCATGGTGAATCCGAGGATACCAATTTGGCCTGTCCATCATTTTTGAAATTTGACATACATTGTAATATCTTTTAAAATATTTGACATATCGGCACAAAATTTGGTAGGAATCATTCATAGCGTGTCCTCTAGGAATCTGAGAAATTCGAATACAGCGACACCTAGTGTTCTAGAGGTACAATGTCTTTTGTTAAATAAATAAATAAAATAAAATAAAATAAAATAAAAAATTTAAAACCCTTACCAAAATTAGCACAGATCAGCACACAAAAATGACAACGAATTTTGATATTCATCTTGGTTCAAAAGTTATGATGGAGTATCTGTTAACATTCTAACTAATGGTTCTTGTGTGCTCATTCTCACCTTGGAAGCTCTCTTCAACATCAAGACAAATGTGCATCATCGGTGTCGTGCCCTGTGCTGAGCGATATGCGTGAATTCTAAAGGTCCTGGGTTTGGTGTAAGTTCTTAAAAGAATGTGTAATGCATCATTTCATTCCTTTCTTTTGTTGCTCAGCATTGCACAAACCTTTCTTGTCTTGGCATAAAAATAAATGCCTCTGTTCCGTTCATTTCCTGTTCAATCTTATTCTCAGCTGTGCTTTTATTCATTCACGTACATTCTATTGCTCCTCTTTGTGTTCTTCAGGCTGTGCATTGCTCTTGCTGTGCCTTTGGTGCTTGGCCCCTTTAAATGCTGCTTGCAGCTTTAATTTAGATTTTTTATCATCATCATCATTATTACTGAAATGGTTTCAGAACATAAAGTGGTTTAGTACTTGCTGCAGGAAGAATGAACATCGGTTATTCATTCATCGTTCAAATCTCGATTTCCTGCATTGACTTTTCTTTTTTTTTGGAGGAAGTCATGCTGTCATCCTTCTTAACTGCCTTTGCATTTCATTCGTTTCCTTTTCAATCTCTTCCATGTGCTTCGTGACATCAGTTACGTGGTGGGCAAAATCATTGTTTGTGAAGAATTGGGTTTTAATGTGAAAACCAAATTCTTTCGTGCATGTTCGCAGCTATCCAATGCTTAGACACGTTTGCTTTGAATAGATCCAGTACAACCCAAGTTCCAGTACACACTGTAACCACTTAAACTATAAACACTGATTGATTGACTCAGTTAAGTGAAGTACACATATATGATTGTTCTGCGCACATGGCTCTGGATTAATCATTCTTTATTGTCACGAATTTATCAGAAATGTTTCAAGGTCCTGTTAAAACCATCACTTGGTTCACATTTGGAGTGCAGTCTGCCATTTACTGATGGCTGCTATAAGTCCATTCCCCACAAGGCTGCAAACAGCTTCACATAGTAGCTCCCTTTTCACTAAAAATAAATATATAAATAAATAAAATCAATCCTTTTGCCAGGTTACAGGAAAAATCCGCAGCTTAAAACATAAAAAAAAAAGAAACAAGCAGTCTTTTTTTTTACCAAATCATGGCCACTGTAGATGTAGAATACCAATCAGCAATGCAAGCTAAACGTTAAAGAGGCTGATAAATTGCAGTCCCTTGAAAGGATACTGTCAAAAACAAAAACAGTTCCTTTCAAAGAGCCATTTGTAAGCATAATTTCTGTTGAAAGTGGTCATTATTGGCAATTTATTAATAGCTGGTAGTTGAACTACTGCAGTGCAGCTACACATGGGACACAGGATCTGCTCCTCTCCCCACAGTCATGGGAATGCTATAAGGATTTCGCTGAGGGTTTTTTTTGGTCACTGTCGCGGTCAAAAATGGTCGATTTTGCTGCAGCTTTTTTCCCAAAATTTGTGATGCAACTTGCAGAATTTTTTTGTGCTTTTTTTGTGGAAAACTCCTCGAATTGGTTAAATTGCAAATGCATGACATTGTGTTCAGCAGTGATATTTGTTAGTAAATGAGACCTTTTAGCTGCACTCATGGTTGACGCATGTGAATCGAAGAAGGCTTTGGCTGAATGCGTATCGTGACTATGTCGCATGACGCATCTCGGACCAAATCTGGGGTAATTCTAAAAATTTGCAAGTTCCTCCGAATATTGCGGCATTTTGCTTGATTTTACGTTAATTTCTGAGATCACAAAAGGGACTGATCTAGAGAAGATAAAATGTATGCATGACTCGGAGACAAATTTTATTATTTTTTTCTAGAATTCAAATAAAAGATATGGGAACAAGGTGTAACAATAAAATGAGCAATACATCAAGTGGTTTTGCTCACAATGACAAGAAGGAACATCATGGTGAAATGAATGGACGTGCTTTGTCCATTTAAGCAAGAGATTCTAAGCCATTTAATTCTGCTGTATGGCTTCTACTTGCACATCAGAGCATGACATGGCACTGTTGGAAGAAAGTTTACACACCTATTTTTAGTCAAGTTGATGGTAAAAATTTCTTAAACTAGCTGTTGAAACTCTCTCAACTACACTGTAGGGATATAATTACCAACACACACAGTGGTCTAGGAGAAGGACAGGACTTCCGCTACTGGTAACATACAGCAGCATTTCAATCAACTAATACTACAGTACTCTTAACTCGGCCCAATTATTTAACAGGTCAATAACCGCAGTACAATATTACCGACATTTATCAGATCAACTGTGATGATGAGAATACACTAAGTGCTTTGGTCAACCAAATGAAATACCTGCACCGACGTAAAAAAGAATGGTATTCTGTACATTTGTTTACTGGTTCTACACACTACACATCTTAAATTTCAAATTCAAAATAAAGATAAAAGAAATATCCGCTGGCTCACATCACGCAACTTTTTTTTTTTTTTTTTTGGGGGGGGGGATCCTTGCTTTTGTGAACACTCGAGCTATATTAAAGTATATATATGGTGCACGCTATGAAATTGAAACAATGTAGTGTTAAATCAAGGGTACTGTGTGGGAAAAAAATTGCTTTGCTACTGTCTGCCCATCAATGCGTAACGTACATGTTTCATGACTTTAAAATAAATCAATAAATAAAGCAACTCTAGACTATCATTCGAGACCATGTTCAGTCATTTTCAACTCATCAAGCAGCCACACAAACTACAAATGATTGGGCCAAAAGCATCACAAGATAATGTTTTCTGACGGTGCAGGAAATATAACCATAAATGTGAATTATAGCTTGAAAACTAGATAAGGCAGTGCAACGCAACACATGGCAGTTAATAAAGACGATTCAACCAGATACATCTTGCTTGCATCGTTTCTCACATTCCCACAAGCAAATGGCGACAAATAGAAATATTACTCACATGAAAATACAAGTTACATCATGTGGCCGACATCAGAGTGCAATGAAAAGCATTTCCTTACTTCCATATTTCTAGTACTGTTTTTTCTGTAACATGCTCTGCCATTTTAAAATTTAATTTCCATTAATTTATCATAATCAGGTTTATGTTTTTTTATACTGCTGAATTGTTTGAGGCCTACTGTAAACCTTCAGTTTGTATTGAACATTATGCACCGAACCATATATTGCCAAATGTTCTGTCACTGCTCACTCTCAATTTTCTGTTACTGCAAACTATTTCTGTAACTCAAAACATCAAATGCATTTGCCATAAAGTGTCAATAAAATATTTTGGTGAAAAAATGATCCTTCTCTTGCAGCCTGCTCTTAAGGACTTCACAAACTCAAAGGTACTCTTTTATTAATAAACCAGACCAAGCTGGAGGCGACTCCATTTCCCCTTACAATTGAAGCCCCGCTAGTGATAAAGTACTGAAAGATTGAAGAGGGGAACCGACATATTATGTGAAGAAGCAGCATTGTGGTGGTGTCAGTAAAATCACCAAGAGCCACTCCAGACACACACTGAACATTTGGATGAGTACTAGCATCAAAGCCATTCCGAAAATCTCCGGATTAATTCAGAGGGGCCGCTTACCTAGCCTCCGGTGTCCACGCACATGAATTTCCATCAACCTTCTTTAAAGAAACTCTCAACTTCCCATCTTAGTTCCAGTCTTGGCAGGCTCAACATCAGACGTGAAACCTGTCCCCAGTTAGCAAAGTTTATAGATATGCACTATGCTGCTCAAAGTTAAGAATAAAAGATTTGAAAAAAAAGATGGTAAGATCACAAATATCAAAATGTTTTAAAATCCAGGGATCAATTTAAAAACTTTCAGCACAGTGAAATTTCAAATCACAAAGTTGTAAAAGTAGCGACGCTGGCAATCAAACGCCAGCATTTCATGACCATGCCTAAAAGGAAGAAAAACCATTAGGTCACCACCTCTTCTTTCCAAACAAACTAATTGGTCAGAATGTCATTAATGAATAACCTGAAAAAATATGAATTTATAAGATGAAATCAAGTATTGTTTCACGTGTGGTACGCATTTAAAACGGCGCGATACCTTTAGCACAAATAAGCCTTTCTATGATGGGTATCCCTTTATTTTTATTTTATGGGGAAGTAAGTGAAGTAAATGTCTTCCCTGCAGCCAAGAGAACTGACTCTCTTTTGTGTTGCAAAAATATAAAGCCAATAATATGCATGCTGATTTTATTATATATTGTTCCATGAGCCTCCCACATTCTGTGTACATGTCCATA